>NW_026615533.1:20000-27500 GCF_000801105.2 Raphanus sativus | reverse complement strand
TCACCCACGGCTGGGTGTACTGATGGGACAGTCAGGGTGTGAAAATACCCCGTAGACTGTCCTGAACGTTCGTGAAGGCAAAAAAAAAAA
Organism: Raphanus sativus; assembly: GCF_000801105.2. Taxonomy (NCBI): domain Eukaryota; kingdom Viridiplantae; phylum Streptophyta; class Magnoliopsida; order Brassicales; family Brassicaceae; genus Raphanus; species Raphanus sativus. The sequence continues at coordinate 27,410 of NW_026615533.1, read as the reverse complement.
AAAAAATCTCATGTACTGATCACCCACTGATCACCCACGGCTGGGTGTACTGATGGGACAGTCAGGATGTGAAAATACCCCGCAGACTGTCCTGAACGTCCGTGAAGGCAAAAAAAAAAAAAAAAAATCTCATGTACTGATCACCCACTGATCACCCACGGCTGGGTGTACTGATGGGACAGTCAGGGTGTGAAAATACCCCGTAGACTGTCCTGAACGTTCGTGAAGGCAAAAAAAAAAAAAAAAAAAATCTCATGTACTGATCACCCACTGATCACCCACGGCTGGGTGTACTGATGGGACAGTCAGGGTGTGAAAATACCCCGCAGACTGTCCTGAACGTTCGTGACTGTCCTGATCACCCACAAAAACTCAAGAAGTCAAAATTTTCAAAAAAAATATTTTTGAAAGAAATTTTCTGAAAGGAAACATCACAAATACACCAATAAAGAGTTTAAGATGTCAAGTGTTAATCAAAAGTTGCAATAGACGTCCGTTTAGACCACAATGATCAGACACTTGTAGCATGCAAAAGACATGGTTAGAAGCAAAAGAAAATTATGAAAATTTGCCAGAAAATAGCTCTAACCATGTATATGAAGCATGCAAAAAATCAGATTCAAATTCGAAGTATTTTTTTTTTTACATCAAAAATACTCCCGGAACAGAATCAATGTCTACTGGTGAAAGACTGAAAAAAAGCTTAAGTGTTATATAGGGGGTAGGCACTCTTCTGAGGCTACCCAGGGGGTGGGATGTCCGAGTGGGTATGGGAATGTCCGAGTGCTTGGTGCAGCATGGACTGATGCGGTACGATGGCCGGACTGTCTGGATGACTTTTCCGGCAACTTTTCCGGCAACTTTTCCGGTGGACGATTTTGCCCCTGATATGAAATTTTCGCGCTTTGACGGACTTGCCTTGGTTTCATCCGTCTTCCATCGGCTCTTCTGATTACATCGGAAGAGTGTTTGGATAGATTGATGTGAGTGGGGCAATTGAACGTTCGGTGCATGAGTGGTAATTGGATAGCTAGTGTTTGTAGGCTCCCTGCTCGCGCAGCCAACTACAGACCAACTATCCTTCTCAGTTGGTTCACGAGCATATTTATGCTCGTTGACTTGATCCGGGGCCTGTGTTGCGTACCTATCAGAAAGGAATTGCTAAGCTTTGCTTAAAATATTGTTCGCGGCTTCTCCTTCGTTGGGGAAATCGTGAACACAAAAGCCGGCACTTGTGATCCTCTCGTCTTTGCATGATATATGCATTGTTCGCAAAGGTGAATAAGGTGTTGGCTGAGATCTCGGTTGCGGAAACGTTATGGCGGTGACTCGAAGCAATTCTTGTCCTGCTAAGCACGTTTGTCTCCGGACAAAAGATGACGGTCAAGTCCACGTCTGTTCCCCCTTTCCTTGTGTTTGCGGGGATATGACGTGGTCTTGTCGTGATTTATGAATGCTACCTGGTTGATCCTGCCAGTAGTCATATGCTTGTCTCAAAGATTAAGCCATGCATGTGTAAGTATGAACGAATTCAGACTGTGAAACTGCGAATGGCTCATTAAATCAGTTATAGTTTGTTTGATGGTAACTACTACTCGGATAACCGTAGTAATTCTAGAGCTAATACGTGCAACAAACCCCGACTTCTGGAAGGGATGCATTTATTAGATAAAAGGTCGACGCGGGCTCTGCCCGTTGCTCTGATGATTCATGATAACTCGACGGATCGCATGGCCTTTGTGCTGGCGACGCATCATTCAAATTTCTGCCCTATCAACTTTCGATGGTAGGATAGTTGTAAGACCCGAACCCGGCCGGCTAGGCCGCGGTCGATGCCTCACGTCGCTCGGTCCATACCCTGACCGAACCACTCAATTTTTCGATCTTTATCTATACTTTCGCCTAAAGGCGAAGTCTATCTTAGACCTTAGCTTAAGACTACCTTAGTCATTCCCTAGCTTAGATCCTTTCAACTTATGCACAGCGGAATATTATCTATCAACCATTGGTCTAAAACCAATCTAACACTTGTCAGGTCGAATCACCTTAGCCATGATCAGTAGACACAACTACTACCAGCTCCAAGGTTGATCCTGAACCTAATCCAAGTCATACAATATCTGAGGTTCTGTTCCCCTAAACCATTCTATCTAGATCTATGCAAGAATTGCTAGATCATACCTTTGCCACATCCACGGAGCTTGTTAGCTCATTGCCTCAGCTATCCCCAGCTTGTTAAACTAGCTTGTCCAGCTCAGCTGAGCTGAACCACTTCACTTGAGGTTCACTCTCTTCCAGCTGATCGAGCTTCAAGGCAGCTTCGCCCAGCTCCTTGTCTACTCGTCCATCTCTCCTGTGTCTGCATAAAACCCTTCCCTTGGTTACTTAGTCATTCAACCAGCCATCCCCACTGACCAAGTACCTTTGGGAAGTCTTCAGCTACAAAAACAACCTCAAGCAAACATGCTCCAAAAACTAATTAAAATTCATGATAATTCATGATAATTCATAACTAAGAGAATGGTCAAGTCAGATTTCTCAGAACTGGCCTCGATCATACTGATCTCGCCCATGAACAGCCCATATGGCCATAACTGACCACCTCTAAATCAATGAGATAAAACTAATCTTTCACCATGATAATTCATGATAAATACCCATTAAGAGATATTTGAAGTCGGATCCTAACAATTCCTTATGGAACTATCAGATCTCCACTTACCTGCCCAACCAAGGCCATGGAGAGATTTCTCTGAATCGGCCACTCCATGGTTCAGTACCTCCATGTCTGAACATCATAGAACAAGATTAACAATGCCCACCAGTTCCTGAGTCAATCAACCAACCACCCCACATGACTCAGAACTGATGAGTCTTCACACATACCTAACCGGCCATGGAACCATGTCCCAATGAACCTGGTCAGTCTTGCTCTTCTTCATGGCTCTCAGCCAATCCTGTACCAACCCAAGGTTGATACCTATCATACCATATGATTCCATTACCTCATTGCCACGGCCTGAAGCCATTGGTAATGCAAAACCATAGATCAGGTTCACTCATGAACCACCATGAATCACTAGTTGCTGTATAGCATCTAATTACCATCCCATATGGATGAATTAGTTCAACTATGATCCGCCCCTTTCTCCAGGGTCCTGTATCCCTACAATACATCACAATATATGGTCTCCAAGGGCGTGCCATACTTGGCCTCATATGCACCTCAAGAGACACCAACATAAACCACAAAGTAATCATATGTACATGTTACCTTAGACTTGATCTTACTAGATCTTGTGCTTCCTGTATCATGTCTGGCCATGCTCCTCCATTGCACGCCTCTATCATGTCTTATCATATACTTCCAGTATTGATAAGATCCAATCATGGGTCGCACCCATCATCCATTTCATGGAACTTCCATGAAACCAGTTTCTGCACTGCATCCACCTTCAAGGCTGTTCATGCCTTTGGAGTGGAGTCCGGCCTTCTCCATTCTCTTCTGGCCATTTGCGTGTGTTACCATGATGTAGAGGAAGCCTAGGGTGTGTTCATCCATGATCAAACACCACCCAAGGGTCGTGCATCACTTCCCACTTCAGTACCCATGAAACTGCCTTTCTACACACCACTGCCCTTAAGGCTGCTCTTGGACTTTGAGAGTGAATCCGGTCATCTCCCTTCTTCCCTGGCTATTTGGATGTGTAGTAAGGATGTAGAGGAAGCCTATGGCGTGGCAAACCACAATCAAAACACACCAGAGGGTCGTTCTCAACTCCCCTCTTGATTGCCATCAAAACTGCCTCTTTGCTGCCTTCAAGCCTCTCTTGGTCTTGGATTGTGTAATCCGACCATCTCTCTGTTTTTCTCATTTTTCTTTGTGTTTCAGGAAGAAGAATGAAGCCCTGGCGTGCCTGCAAAGGCACGGACTTGCCTGATATATATAGAAGAAGGCAGTTACCTTTCTAAGGGTTGCACCCTTTCGGTATCATTTCTGGCCATTGATTTAATCAATGGTCCAGATCACACCTGTTCGCCTATGGCAGTTACCAGACGTCCTTGACATGCCTAACTGCTCCTAGACATGTCACACACAAGCCTTAGCTGGTTGCCCAAGCCCCTGGTTCAACCACAAGTGCCCACCGGCTCACCGGCACACCCGGGTGGTCCACATGGTCCGACCACTGTCCGGACCTGGCCCAACTGCCCAAGACTTGAACACTCAGTCTAGCTGAGTTGAGCTGATCCCCAGCTGACCCAGCTGAGTGAGCTAGTTCATCCAGCTCAGGGAGCTGACACACTCTTCAGTGAGCTACACTGAGCTGCACTACACTTCATTTAGCTGGCCGAGCTTGCTCACTGCATCGCCCAGCTGCCATACACTTTGTACAGCTCCTTTATACTTGTCTCCTTCTTGGTTTAGCTATATCTTAGCTTCCTGATGCCCTTAACCTTACTTCCAGGCCATGATACCCTTGTGTTTAGGTCACATGAGCTGACTGGTGCGTCTCCTTGCACCATGGTCGATCCTAAGGATCATATCCAGGATCAGGGACATGACAAGTCTCCCCCACTTAGAATGGATTCGTCCTCGAATCCAGTGGTGCTGTCGTCTTGCTTGATGCCAAAGGTTCCACCGAACTCTTTTGCATCATCATCCTTGTTCCATTTCACTGATCACCTTTTTGATCAATGTATGAACAAGTCTCCCCCACTTGGACGGAACTCACTTGATTCCGAACCAAGTGGTCTTCTCCTTTTACATATCACACCATAACAGACTTGTGTCACTGAACTCAACTTTCCAAGTTGCAGTCTAGTATACACCAAGTCAATTATTCTCTGAGCCTAGTCCATGACTAGATCATTTTTAGTCCTTAAGAACTTACTGCATACTCGAGTCTTAGTAGATTTACCCAACCTCCAAGACACTCGATGTATCAGTCAAGTCTTTAAAGAACTCGATCACATTCCGGTCCTGTCCACTATGGGACTCCACCGTTTCATTCCAACCATAGGTCAATCTCCGACTTGGTTGTCCTGCGACTCTCGTCCCTCACTGGACTTGGTCGACTTCATTCCAACCCTAGGTCAATCTCCGACTTGGTTGTGCTGCGACCCTCGTCCTTCACTGGACTTAGTCGACTTCAGCTCGGCCATCTCGGCAGGAGCCATGCAGTATGGGTTCTTTGACATTGGGGCCGTCCCTGGTTCCAGTTCTATTATGAACGGGTCAGCCCTATCAGGGGGAATGCCCTGTAGCGCCCGAAACACATCCTCGAACTCACTGACCAGCGGTATCCCGTCCGGGCCACCAACCCCTACGACCTCCTTAGTGCTGGTTGTGGCCAACTAGGCTCAACAACCCCGCTCAAGCATCCTTTCTGCACGGACTGCTGATAACACTAAGCATCCAGAGGCCGGATTAATACCTTGGTACTTGATCGGGGGTCCACACCCACTCTCAAACTGCATCCTCTCATGATGACAGTCCAAGGTGGCCCGATTCTTGCCAAGCCAGTCCATGCCTATGATCACCTCGTGATTCTTAAGGCGGACTACAATCAGATCCGCAGGCATTACCCTGTCTGTGATCAACAATCAGATCCGCAGGCATTACCCTGTCTGTGATCAATACCAGGATGTCTCTAACCAGACAATCCCATGTTCCCATCTGGAACAAACCCTTTCCGATCAATCCTGGACTCACAAACCTATGTGTAGCTCCAGTATCAGAAAGTACATGTGTTTCCACACCACTGATCATTAAGTACCTAGATAATAAGACATCGGTTTGATCACACATTTGGAAAACGTCCCATACCATTCTCCAAAGTGTCACACTTCTGTGAATGTCCCATACCATTCACAAGAGTGTTTATAATATACCTCAATCCCCATCATACTAAGCCACTTAACATCATATACCCAATCCATTCAAATTGATCTAAGGAATCCTACCTTGGCTTATACTGAGTCCCAGCTGATCCATCTGATCCCAAGCCACTCGTATACTAGCCATGTAGCATCTCCCTTAAACCAACTTGAACCTCGCAAATGCTCACTTGTTTTGAACGGCCACCAAGGATAACACTTACCCCCAAAGAGTGCTGCACGTTTCTTTCAACCTAAGCCACTCTCAGGTTCATGTTACTTCCCTGGTCCAGGTCATCCATAAAAGATCTTGCATTGCATCGATCCGTCCAATCCGTCTATTATTCCAGATAACTAGATCAACCAACCTTCTGTTCAGGATCTTGCCCTTGGAGAATGCATCTTGGCCAAGCCGGTTCACCTTGGAACTTTCCCGTTCACAAGCATGATACCCTATCTTGCCTCAGCTCCCTCTTGGCTCACCTAGTAAGGTTCCATGGTCGTCTCAGTTTCCAGAAATAATTTTGGTTTGGAACATACTACCTTTGAGCAGTGAGTTGAGCTGAAGTTACAACCCAATCAGAACCTCCACTCATCTGCCTCAAAAGGATCCATACTACCTGAGAAATACTTAGTTCTCATCTGAGCTATGTGCTCCAGCACCCTCAGGTAGTCCACTAACCAAGCTGCCCTAGCTGGTGGATCAATCTAGACCACCTCAGCTACTGGCCCAGCTTGATCATTAGCTGCCAAAACAGCTGCCCAATCAACCGGTTAGTCCTCTCATTGTTTGCAACAATTGTTTGGATCAGCCCGGTTCACATCACAAGAGGATTCAACTTCCCCTTCCAGCTGCAGCTCAGCTCTCCCCCACTAGAACCTCAGTAGGGTTGAGCTGACTTACAGTCAATCCAGCTTCATTGTTAACTTCCTCCAGCTGAGTCAACAATAAAACTGGTGGATTAATCACATCAGCATCTACTTGTCCGGATGCATGGGTGAACAACCACAACCCAATGATCCTAGAATCAAGCATGCTCTGATACCAACTTGTAAGACCCGAACCCGGCCGGCTAGGCCGCGGTCGATGCCTCACGTCGCTCGGTCCATACCCTGACCGAACCACTCAATTTTTCAATCTTTATCTATACTTTCGCCTAAAGGCGAAGTCTATCTTAGACCTTAGCTTAAGACTACCTTAGTCCTTCCCTAGCTTAGATCCTTTCAACTTATGCACAGCGGAATATTATCTATCAACCATTGGTCTAAAACCAATCTAACACTTGTCAGGTCGAATCACCTTAGCCATGATCAGTAGACACAACTACTACCAGCTCCAAGGTTGATCCTGAACCTAATCCAAGTCATACAATATCTGAGGTTCTGTTCCCCTAAACCATTCTATCTAGATCTATGCAAGAATTGCTAGATCATACCTTTGCCACATCCACGGAGCTTGTTAGCTCATTGCCTCAGCTATCCCCAGCTTGTTAAACTAGCTTGTCCAGCTCAGCTGAGCTGAACCACTTCACT
>NW_026615532.1:0-52794 GCF_000801105.2 Raphanus sativus | reverse complement strand
AATACTACCACTTCCTAATGCCGAAAAAGTGAGGTGTGTGAATCAAGTCAATTGGGTTTCTGAAAATGAGTATGTCCAAATGTCAAAATAGTGAGACAAAATATGTAACCATGTTCATGTTTAATCCAATCTAGTTCGGTGAAGTTAACTTTCAGTTTATATAACAAAAGAATTGTTTTCATTTAGTTTGTCGGAATTTAAAGCGAATATATTTTAATTAATAAATAAATTTTCGATTTTTTTAGGTTTAACCTTCTCAGGATTCATATAATGTCATGGTAATTAAAGTGTTCAACATAATTTGATTAGTTTTATGAAAATAATTTAGTTGGAGTTGCTAATATTGAAAGTCAAACCAATTACAAAGTGATTACCGTTTTTATTTGGCCAACCACAAAATTGATGATCAATTGATTATATACAAAATATAAGTAAGTAGTAAAGTAGACACGACGACTCGGGCAACACAAGAATTGTAGGGATAAAAACAAAATGTTAAATCAGCATGTCAAATATTTTGTAAGCAAACTTCTTATCCAAAGACAAAAGACGGGATCTAAGAGCACCCGCAACGCGGGATACACGGCTCTGGCTCTGATTCCTAAAAAAAACATTAAAATATTTGTTGTGTTTGGGAATATTGTTGTTACTGGCCTCGTAAATCCTAATGTAAAAATTCGTTTTGATTATGTTTCGTTACTGTATCGCGGATTCCCCGATATGTGGCGGTCGCGAATTCCACGATACGTGGCGATCTACGATTAGTTTATTTTTTTTACTAAGCGAAAAAACTAATAAAATAATCAAAAATTAGAATTAGAAATCGAACCATGGTAATACACGATTGCAGATGCTCTAACGAATTATTATCTAACGGCTTAAATATTATGATAATAATCCTGGATATGCTCCCAGTGGTTAGGAGGATTGTTCTTGATCATTCAGAGCTGAAACTCTTTCAATGGCTTGTCTTTCTTGAACACCACTAAGATCCAATTTTGTCAACCAGAATTTCTCGGGCTTGAGCATAAGTCTTGTATCTATATTTTCGTTGCTGAACAATCGTAGTGGCCGAATCAGTAATCCCGCCAATTCAACGTCCTTCCAACTATGCATAGTGCAAGTCCAAAAGTTGTAATCAAGATAAGAAAATTGAGAACGAAATAATTATTCCTAAACTGTGTAATTGCCTCTTTAGCACTAAGGTCATACATAAATGAAATAAAAATTGGGCCTCAATTGGAAAGTGTAGGAGGTTTGCTTGTCTCCAAATATAACCTTTTAGTCCAGTTGTGGAGCTTGCCACCTAACCAACTTACAAATACTTTAGAGTTGTTGAAGAAAATATAAACACAAGTGTTTAACGAGGATTGTTATCTTCGAAACCAAACGCTTTGTGTTTTTTTAGAAGTGAAAAGCATGTACAGTAAAACTCTATAAACTAATAATGTTTGGAACTATGATAACTTATTAATTTGTAAAACAAAAATCCTTTTTAGATTTTTTTCTATTTTAGAATTTATAACTTAAAAAGCAGTTGACTTTATAGTATTATATTAATGAAATTTTAGAAATTCTACATTCATATTGTTTTTATCATATTATTTGGTATATATGAAATATGTTTTGTAGAGTTTAAATATGGTTTAAGATATAATTTTACTAAATATTATTAAAATATATTGAAATTAAAAAAATATATAAAAATAATTTCACTGTGAAAATAAAATCAACATAAAAGGTTATTTTTACTTATATAACATTTATATACATATAATTATTAACTTATGATTTTAATGGGACCATATATTTACATAGAATTTTCTAAAAAATAATTATCTTATTATTTTATTGGTTTGTATTATAAGTATAAACATTTTTAAAAAATTAATTTTAAGTGTACATCCAAATCTAAAGTGACACTAATTATTTTTTTGATAGTTAAAATGATTAAAGTTTTATTTAAATTTATGTGATCATCAGGTCAATTAACAAATTAATCTACCTAGTTTAACATCTTTTATACTATAAAACATAAGTAAATTGACAATTTTGTGAGTAATATGTGTCATTCTCTATTTTAAATTAATTGTTGTTTCTGTTAAAATTAATAAAGGTTATTTCCTTTTGATTTTTTTAGCAAATTTATTATCACTACGTGGGAATAACTTCCCACTAACCCCAACTTCTTTTGCTTATATAAAAAGTAAGAAACCATTTAGCAGAAAGAAAACAAACAGAGAAGAAGCTCTGGATAAAAATGCCAACCACTATAAAATCAGTAATATTTTTCTTATATCTAGTCTTTTGTATAGAGTTAAAATTAGAAGTTGACTAAGATGAAAGCGAACAATAGTAAAATGAAGGAAAGAACTGTTTTCCTCAAGGCGCTTGAATCTTATATGTTAGAAGTGAAAACTACTTAAGGGAAAGGTAGCTCCACTCTTAAAGTTTTCGGGAGTACCATCTAGACCTGCTGAGTTTATCAAAACTATACTGAAAGGAATTATCAGTGTTTGGATTGAGACAGTCTGAATCTTTCAGCACTTGGAAAATCAAGATTTATGTTTTTGTTCTATTAAAATAAATTATAATGATACACTTTGAATAATTATTTTTGGTATAAATAATTTTAACAATTACTTTGCCCATGCATAGCATGGACCATAATACTAGTATTTAAATAAAACAAAAATCTAAAATTTATTTCTTATAAAATGATAAGAGATATATTCTAAATAATTACTAACTTAATATAATGAATTTTTTTCTTATAAAATATAATTTAACTTTAATGAAATTTAAATAAAATTAAACTGAAATAGTCAAAGCAAACCAAAAGAAATAAGAGTAAAAAAAATCTGTTTATGATTTTTTCAAACTGTTGAAGTTAAAATATAAAATGTTTGTCTAAATGTAAATTAAGTTTTTTCTTTAAAAAAATATATTAAAATTATTAATTTTACTCATAGCGTAGAAAAAATTCCTAGTTATAATAATGGTATGAGTGATAGATCTTAATCCACTTCAGAAATTAGGGTTTTGATAACGTATACAAGAAGAAATCTAATAAAAGTATATTGATTGAACAGTTCGTGTAAAATTGTGTATTTGATTGATAATACGAGAATACAGTGATGAGATACAAAAGGTATCTATGAACAAACGGGTTTTTGTCCTTGGTCTTTCATTAATAGGTGTGTCCCAGGTGGATCATAGTGGTAACTGTACGAGTGTCTTTAATTCTTTAACTTCTGTTTATTGTTACGTTGTGGTTTGAACATGTAAGCTTGGCGGGGCTGTCTATGAAACTCGGAATGTGCCTTGAACCTTGGCTTACCGCGGTCTTATCCAAAGGCTAAAGGATAGATCGGATTCCAATTTTCATCCCCAAGTATCCCGAAGAAATACTCGCAGTGGGTCTCTCTCGACGACTCAGAAAATATCTAAAATGTCAATACCATTCTTACTTTTCCTATCACATGTAGCTAACATCGAGTCATCGGAGGAGCTTATAAGCGAAGAAAATCTTCCTTGTTATAAAAGTACAATTGGAGAAAGTTCTTCGGTTCGAGGAACAAAAGTGATCATTGTACATGGTAGACCATTTGTTTATGTGCAAGCATTAGTACCAGTGGTGGAGCCATGTAGTGGGAAGGAGGTCAGTTGACCGCTATGACTTTTACAAAAAAAAAATTGAATTTAACTTATGTACATATTGTTTTTTGATGGATCACTTGGTTAAAATCCTTTAACTTGACTCCCATATCACAAGTTCAAATCTTATCTTTTGAGCCATTTTAATATTTTTTTAGTAATCTTACATAATTATTTTAATAAATGCCCCATATGAGATATGATGCTGGTTTCACCTAGGGGAGGATGTACAGTATAAAGAATGGGGGCACGTGCCTCCGAACACTTTTAAAACGCTGTTCAGTTGAATGTTTACATGATTGTCTTTTGTAATTCAGCTGGTAAAAGTGACCCCGTTTGATTCTAACGTCGAGAGTTCAATGCCACACAGATCATTTTTATTCTTCTGTTTGGCAATTGACATGTTTGGTATTTATCCTTTTACATCTTTTTCCTTTTAACATACTTATTTCCTTTCTTTTTATTTTAATTTTTTCAAATTATTACCTTTTCTATCTATCTTTCTTTACTTCTTTCTATCACACTTTCATCTTTAGATTTCTTTTTTTTTCCAAACAAAATTTAGATCCATTTAACTAATATTAAAATAGTAAACAATCTATTCACTTTTTATTAACACTTTAGAATTTAGTTCTTTGTGATATGTTAAAGAAAATTATATAGTATAAAATAACACAATATTACATACGACTTTTCTATATATTTAAAACTAATTTATTCATAGTGTGTTATTATGATTAATAATATTAGTAAAAAAAATAATATTTGTGTTTAATATTAGTTTCATTTGATATAATAGTCTATTAAATAAATGAAATACATAGTTGGCCTTAACATTTATCGATAAGTCATAATGCTGTTTTAATAGAATACTAGATTTTGATCCGCGCTTCGAAAGCGCGGGTATTATTTTCGTTTTTATGAAAAATATTATTTGTTTGTAAGTTTGAATTTATTTATCTTAATAAAACTTTCTTTATAATAAATTTGACATATTAGAGTGCTTCTGGTAAACTATGTGTTTCTCTGATTTTATTTTATTCCTTCTTCAATCAATATATTTATTTGGCTTGTTGTTAAAATAAATGATTTTAGAGCATAACTGTACAATACCTTTACATTGATATTTTATTTAAATAATGTGACATATTTCTATATTAATTAAATATTTACATTGTAATTTGTATACAAATCAACATACATGTCTAGTTTGTTGTTAAAAGAAATGATTTTGAATTCAAATATACGGTACTTTTACATTGTATTTTCTTCGGTTCATATAATTTTTTAAAATAATTTTCTTTCAATATATGCTATATCAAAAATTAGTCAACTAAAAAATCTATAAACAATTATTTACATAGCAATATAACATATTTATATATTAAAAATGAAAGTTTATTGATATATTTTTAGGTTGCTATAAACCAATCCGGACCGAAAATGATCCAACTCGAACCTCCTACGGCATTTATAATATTCGAATGATATATATTTAATTTAAAATTTTAGGGGAAAAATATTGTGTATCACGAAAAAATATATGATCAATTAGTGGTTTCGTAAAATGTAAGAAGTTTAAATGGATTTGCTGATTTTATTTGGATAGAGATATTTTTTTAATAAAATTATAATCCAAGTTTCCAAACAATTTATTTAACTACAATCAAAGTTTCCAAACAAACTTATCTTTATAAATGCTATCCAAGTATCTAAACACACCGAAATTGTAATTCACTTTTAATAAGATAGATATGATACCAACAAAGGTTGGCTTTGGGCTATGAGGAAGATAAGGGTCCAAGCTCTTCCTAGTAAACAAAATAAAACACAAGTGATTTCAAGAAGCCGGATGTTCAATGTTCATTAGCAAAACATCCTGATTGTTGATTAATCGTGTTATGTTCACTAGCAAATCATTTCTTAACAGTGGCTCGGGTTTGTATCGATTATTAATTACTTAATGAACGTGATCCATATTAGTTTATTTTCAGACCAGTACCCATACCTTAAACCCACAAATCCTCGTAGCATTGAGTGTGCCGAGTACATAAAGACAGCTTTGCAATATCATCCTTCTTCCCATCACAAGAAGCCAACGTTAAACCATTCGACAAGCCCCGCCTTCCATCACAAGAGCTTAGTTGTTCAAATCATACACACACGTTTCCTTACGATCTCGTATTTGATAATTTAATGAACGTGGCCCGATGTTTTGCTTTTGTATCCGTAATCATACTTCAAAATAATCTGTGTAACTAATTTTAAACGAAGACGCAATTTTCCTTTCTTATAATTGAAAATGTTTCTGAAGTGCATGCGAGATTAGAATCTACTTTTGGATATTTTACAGCGACTTTTTGCTACAACTTTTTATTTGTCATCCAAGTTTTTTTTTTGCACGCGAACCCTTTGTTTCCATATACTCCATCTGTTTCATAATAAGTGTCACTCTTAGCTTATTTTCTTGTTACACAAAGAATGTCACTTTACAATTCCAATGTAAATTATACTAACTTTCAGCTGAAAATTAATTGCAAACTACATTGATTTTATAAATAATTTTATTTATCTAAAATACTATTGGTCAAAGAGGTATAATTAATTACAAGTTACATATATTTCAACAACTTTCTTAATCTGTGTGAAAAATGTCACAACGACACTCTTTAAGAAACGGAGGGAGTAGTACATTATTTTAAGGATAGATTGCCAGAAGTCAGAACTAATTAAGCTTTTTTTGGGGGTCAACAGTCAGAACTAAGACCGATGGCTCATATAGTAAGTAAGCTATACTGAAAATTTAATACAAGTCAAATTCAATACTTGGACGATAAATTAAATATTTGTTACTAACTAAATATTTGAACGATACATATGTAAAGTGTTTCAAAAAAAAAAGAACGATACATATGTAAAACTTCGTTTCAGAATTGGGATTTGACTTTTGAGCATGCGCAATTTTAGTTTAAACATGGTTGTATTTAGTTTAAACATGTTACAACGGCCGGGATTTATGCATCATTGTAGTCGGATCTAATTTCAAATATGTACACTGTCGTGGCGGATCTAAAAAAACTTTTTAAAGGGGCATATTGTTGTTGTAAATATAGTATATAATTTAAATATATAATTAAAATTAGTTTTAAGTATAATAATATATGTTAGTCAAATGATAATCAAAATTTTATGGTGTTGTACTATATATATTTTTGGCAATAATCCTTTTTGTTCATAAGAAAATATTTAGACTGTCTTTAAGAAATAATACACATTAGCATAAAAATTAAATAAAGCTATGAAGTAGTTTCAAAGAAGAGGGAAAAGAAGAAAAAAATGTTTTATAAGATGCATAGACAAAAACAGGTATAAAAGATGTTTCTAATACTATAGCCGTTGTGAACCGATTAAGATAAAATGGAAAAAAATAAAATTTATATTAATATATAAATAAAATATGAAGAATTAAAAGATTATGCACGAAGGAGAATCAAACCATGAATCATTACCCAAGTCACAGTGAATACCACTGACCTATCGAACAACTTAAATTGATACCCAAGAATTTCATTTAATTAGATGGGGGCACGTAACTCCGCACCCATAAAAAAAAACTCCGTACCCATCAACGTAGGTCTGCCATGTATTTGCCGCATTTATATACTCCCTCTGTTTCATAATAAGTATCACTCTGAGTTTATTTTCTTGTTACACAAAGAGTGTCATTTTACAATTCTAATATAAATTATACTAACTTTCAGCTGAAAATTAATTGCAAACTGCATTGATTTTATAAATAATTTTATTTATCTAAAATACTACTCCCTCTGTTTCATAATAAGTGTCATTCTGAGCTCATTTTCTTGTTACACAAAGAGTGTCACTTTACAATTCCAATGTAAATTATACTAACTTTCAGCTGAGGTATTATGTTATATATTAATTGCAAACTGCATTGGTTTTATAAATAATTTTATTTATCTAAAATACTATTGGTCAAAGAGGTATAATTAATTACAACTTACCTATATTTCAACAACTTTCTTAATCTGTGTGAAAAATGTCACAACGACACTCTTTAAAACGGAGGGAGTATTGGTCAAAGAGGTATAATTAATTACAACTTACATATATTTCAACAATTTTCTTAATCTGTGTGAAAAATGTCACAACGACACTCTTTAAGAAACGGAAGGAGTATATGTTAATGTTGTAGTAGGATTTACAACTCATATATACGAGATGTGTTATGTTGTACTCGCGGCTTCACCTTCACATATGTTCAGTGGCGGAGCTATGCCCATTTTGGGTGGGGCAGTTTCCCCCGATGATATTTGAAAATTTCATGTAACTATATGGATTTTTTTATAATGCTCCTGATGATATTTCAAATTATACATTGATATTAAAATTTTGTCCCGGGTAAAAGTAAATTCTAGATCCGCCACTGCATATGTTGTGATCGGATTGTACATGCTGTAGCTAGTAATGATGTAAGTAAACCCTTTGAAACACAAAAAGTAATGATGTAAGATACAAGCAAAGGGTCTTTTACAAAAAAAGATGCATGCAAAGTGTACTTGAATATATGTGCTTGTTGTAATTGAGTTTATATATGTAGTACGTAGGTTTACGCAAGCTGTACGTATATAGACTTATTATACACTTGATTATAAATGTTGTAGCTGAGTTTATATATGTAAGTTTAATCGCGTTTAGGCATATCATATATAGATTTCTTCGTCGTGGTTGGGTTTATACATTTTGAGCCGGATTAGCATAAAAGTACCTAGGCTTTAGGCTTGCATATTTGTAGTCAGGGTTTTACATAGCTAGTTAATTTTAGGGGTTATTTGTGAAATAACCAAAAAAATTAAAATTAGCTTTTAAGAGAGAGATAGAAAGAAAAAAGGAGAGAGGATGAGTTTTTGATCATTTTGTGAATTTAGTTTTTTTTTTAGCTACTAGATGTAATTTCTCTTAATTTTATACATATTATAAAGTTAAACTATTTATGTAACCAAGTTTATATATGTTGTCAATTATTCGGCATATAATGATTTGTACTTGTTGCATCGGTATATCTTAAATCTCTATACACCAGCAAAAGCCCAACATTCGTTTGGTACGGTATGTCATTTCGGTTTAGGATAATTTTTTTTTTCTTATAAGTATGTACTAGGTGATTTTCCCGTGCTCATGCACGGGTATAAATATTTATAAAATAAATATAATATAATAATTAATTTATATATAATTTAATTTTAAATTAACTTATAATAGTATGCATAATTTTTATTAATAATATTAAATTATTTCAATTAGACATATGATTTTAGATATATTATATCTAGTCTATTTTTAAGAGTCGATTTAGTTATCATTTAAGTATATTGGATTGCATTTATTTCTCTGAATTCAACTATAATATTTTTGTTCTAAATATATTAAAATTTTGATTAATTTTCTTATTTTCATTTATGTTGGTTGTCGTCTTCCTTAATTTTAATATAACTTATTATTTTAGATATAAGGTTGATCAGTCTGTAAGTATATTGAGTTAAATATATTCTTTCAAATTCAAAATTAAATATAATTATTTTATTTTTATGGTTTACGTGGTTGGACTAATAAAATTAAGTATCCAGGCTCTGTTTACTAAAAATTCAGTTGATAATTAATATATAATATGTTATATATAATTAAGTTAAATCAAATTAATTTTATTTATCGTTTAAAAATGCATGTATGATCATAATATTTATCAAATTATATGTTCATTTTAAAATATATATATTAAAAAATAAAAGATGATCAATAGGAAGTTACAAATATAAGTAACTAATATATTTTGGGAAGCTCATGAACACATATCAATATTTACAATAAATTAAAATATTTAATAAATTCTAAATAATTTTATGTCTTAGATTTATTGAAAGGTAAACTAAAATTTATTTTAATTAATCTAAAAATAAGAATTCATATTTAATTTGATATTTTGATTATAGTTATATTAAACTCAGCAAACATAAAAACATTAAAAAATAAAATTTAATATCAGGAAAACATAATTGTAACAATGAAAATATAGTGTTATGTTATTTAAAATGTTTTGTAATTATTTGATCAAAAATAGTCTATTGTTAAAATGATAATTTTTAATATCCCTTAAAAATAAGCAGTAAAAATTTGTGATTGTATTTGAGAAATCATATTATATAAGTAAAATATAATTTATAGATATTATTTCTGTAGATATTATAGTCAACTAAATATATGAAAGATAAATAAAACATTTCAATAATACTAATTATAAACTATTTTTAGTCAATTAAACATATATCATTTTATGCTACTTAATTATTTTATGTAATCATCTATGAAATTAGATATATTATCAAAATATTTCTATTGCTTTGAATATATATATATTGTATTGTTTAAAACTATGTTTTAAAATAAATAATATTTCTTTTTCTAATATCAAGATTATCTTTCTGAAATTGTTTTTATGAAATCACATGATATACATATATTTTTTTTTCATCTAAGAAACAATAAATATAAAGCAAGTATTTTATTACTTCAAAAGTATACTTTATGTTATTTAAAAATAATTTTAAAATAGAATATTACTATCTTTTGAAATTTCCTTTTTAACTAAATCATATTATATATACATATATTTTCGTTTTTAAATTCAATTTTTAAAGTTTATAATTGTTTCCTTTTTTAATATATATGTTATGTGGAAAATTTTAAAAAGGAAATTAAATAAAAAAAATAACAGTATTTAAATGTAATATTTTTAATTCATTAATGGTATCAATGTAATCAACTATCGTGAGAGTTAACGTGAGCGCGACATCGATTTTTAAGGTTTATAAATGTTTCCTTTTTAATATATATGTTATATGGAAATTTTTAAAAAGGAAATTAAATTATAAATAATAGTATTTAAATGTAATATTTTTAATTCATTAAGGGTATCAATGTAATCAACCATCGTGAGAGCTAACATGAGCGCGACACATAAGAAACTGACTTCTCAAATAATATTATAGAGATTTTTATAGGGAAATGGAAATCAGGTTTTTTGAAGCTGCTATAAATACAGGTGTAAGGGTTTGTAAAATCATTCATTCACACAATAATAAAAAATCTTAAACGGATATTTACCTTTATTTTTTTGCTCTATTGTTTTCTTCTAAGTTAATTTACATTTGTTCACAACTGTACTAGAGCTGCTCGACCCAGGGGCAGACCTATGTTGACGGGTACAGGGTCACGTGCCTCGTCTAATTAAACGAAATTCTTGTGTATCGTACTTGTTGTTCGATAGTTCAGTGGTATTCACTGTGACCTGGGTAATGAAGGAGCCAGGGTTCGATTCTCCTTCATGCATAATCTTTTAATTTTTCCATTTTTTATTTATGTACTAATATACATTTTAGTTTATACCTGTTTTGTCTAGGTCTAGAACTTATTATCCGAGATTCGGATTTAATCCGAAATCCAATCCGAATCCGCTAAAAAAATCCGGATATACAGAATGGCTGGATCTGAATCCGGATAGCAAAATGTTAGATCCGTCCAAACCAAATCTAAGTCCGGATATCTTGATTTTATTATTCCGGATATCCGGATCCGTAATTTTTATTGATAATTATCTCAAAACAGGAATATATATTTATATATATATATAAAACTAATTGTATTTATTATATTTTTATTTCTATACTAATATATATATATATATATAAATTTATATAAATTTTGTAGTAGTAAACATAGATATAACTGGAAAATATTATATATACTTTTATTATTAAATTATTGTTAATATTTTATATATTTTAATATTATTTTTATTTATTTATATTTATTTTAAAAATCTAAATCCGAATATTCGAATATTACAATTTTTAGAAGGATATCCGAGAACTCCAGATCCGGATAAAGATAGTAAAAACATGGATTCGCCGGATAAAGATCCTTATTCGGATATCTTAAAATACTCCGGATATCCGGTCCGTCCCAGCCTAGTTGTCTATGCATCTTATAAAACATTTTTTCTTCTTCTATTTCCTCTTCTTTGAAACTACTTCATAACTTTATTTAATTTTATACTAGTGTATTATTTTTTAAAGACAATCTAAGTATTTTCTTATGAACAAAAAAGGATGATTGCAAAAAATATAGAATAAAACTATAAAATTTTGGTTATTATTTGACTAATATATATTATTATATTTAAAATGTAATTTTAGTTATATATTTAACTTATATACTACATTTACAATATTATACCTCTGGTACGGTTAAAAAGTTTTCCAGATCCGTCACTGGCTCTAGCCGAATTTATAGATAGTGCATGTAGCTGGATAGCCTGATTTATACATGAATCACTAGATTGGTACACATGAGTTTATCGGTACTATAATCGGATTTATAAACATTGTAGACTTGTAGTTGAGTTTATATTTGGTTACTACATTTTACTTGGGCTCACATGATACAGCTAGTCGGTAGATCCGTATATATATGATCTATCTTTTTTTTTTTTGTCAAACATATATGATCTATCTAGACCTTCCTAATTTTGCAGTACAAATGTACATGATAGAATAAGGAATGCCATCTACTAGTTTCTTACTAGACTGTTGGACATGGGTTTTACCCCCAACAAGGCCTATAAGATAATGGGCTCAGCCCATTTAAAAGGAGGTGACTAGGAAAACCCTAGACCTCATCCTTCTATAAATAAGGAGGCATCCCCTCCTTAAGAAGGATCTTTTTTTGGAGATCTTGCCTCTCTTCTCACTTTCTAGAGAGAAACACCAAATCACATGCTTTCTTTTAAGCACTTGTGACATTTCGTTGTAGAACTACGATTGGCTTGATCCCCTTTCGGGGTACGTAGGCAACCCTTCACCGGGTCCAGCTATAACATATTACACATCTTTTACTCTCCATCTATCCAGTTCAAGCTCATTATGAAGACCTCTCCTAATCCCACCATCGAAATCAGTCTACCCCTACGAAGCACCGATTTCGGTTCAAACAATTGGCGCCCACCGTGGGGCATGGAGAAGTATCTTCGAAGAAGATTGGACTCGGAGTCCGTTTGACCGTTTGGTCGTCACCGTTCGCTCTCTCGCGATTACTCGATATGGTTCGTTCTCTCGCGGTTACTCGACACGGTTTGCTTTCTCGCGATTATTCGTCACCATTCGCTCTCTCGCGATTACTCAGCACGGTACGCTCTCTCGCGGTTACTCGACACGGTTCATTCTCTCGCGATTACTCGTCACCGTTCGCTCTCTCGCGATTACTCGACACAGTTCGTTTCTCTCGCGGTTACTCAGCACGATTCGCTCTCTCGCGGTTACTCGTCACCATTCGCTCTCTCGCAGTTATTCGACACCGTTCGCTCTCTCGCGGTTACTTGGCACCGTTCGCTCTCTCGCGATTACTCGTCACCGTTCGCTCTCTCGCAGTTATTTGACACTGTTCGCTCTCTCGCGGTTACTCGACACGGTTCGTTCTCTCGCGGTTACTCGGCACAGTTCGCTCTCTCGCGGTTACTCGGCACGACTCGATCTCTTGCGGTTACTCGACTCGTTCTCTCACGGTTACTCGATACGCAGTTACTCGGGACCGCGGTTACACGACCACAAGGTTGAGAGTCTTGCGGATACTCGGACGTGGAGGAGAAGATTCATCTCGCTTCCCTTTGCAACTCTTTGTCGATCATAATTTCGAGTTGAGGGAAGATACACAAGTGGAGGCTTTTGGTCGGCACACGGCGCAGTTTCTCGCTGAGAGCTCATCACATTGCCATGTAACAGAGGCAAGGTTCTGGTATGATTTTGTCTCTCTGATCCTAATTGAATTTGGACTTTTGCCAAGTTACTTACGCTAAGGCACGAGTACAGCTTACCTTTTTCAGAAATGGGTTTACAAACTTGCTTTTTACTAGGCACGAGTTAGTCGTAAACTCGTCTTTTACTAGGTACGAGTTGAATAAACTTGTCTTCTACTAGACATGAGTTTCATTCAACTCACCTTTTTCTAGACACGAGTTACCGACAACTCGCCTTTATCGAGCACGAGTTTAGTAAACTCTTTCTTTACTAGGCATGGCTTACTCGCCGAGCTATAGTTCTTAGGCATGGGTTTGATAAACTCGCCTTTTACAAGGCACGAGTTATACGCCGAAGCACGGTAAACTTGCCTTCCACTAGGCACGAGTTACTCGCCGAGCTACGACTCCTAAGCACGAGTTTATTTAAACTTGCCTTCTACTAGGCACAAGTTCAAAGTAAACTCGCTTGGATCGTTAAATGTAAATGCGCTGAGTCCATTGTCTTATAAACCTCTTCGTAAAATTCGCAGAGATCAACTTCATCTCTCTCAACGAACTGGGGGGGGCTTACTGTTGGACATGGGTTTTACCCCCAACAAGGCCTATAAGATAATGGGCTCAGCCCATTTAAAAGGAGGTGACTAGGAAAACCCTAGACCTCATCCTTCTATAAATAAGGAGGCATCCCCTCCTTAAGAAGGATCTTTTTTTGGAGATCTTGCCTCTCTTCTCACTTTCTAGAGAGAAACACCAAATCACATGCTTTCTTTTAAGCACTTGTGACATTTCGTTGTAGAACTACGATTGGCTTGATCCCCTTTCGGGGTACGTAGGCAACCCTTCACCGGGTCCAGCTATAACATATTACACATCTTTTACTCTCCATCTATCCAGTTCAAGCTCATTATGAAGACCTCTCCTAATCCCACCATCGAAATCAGTCTACCCCTACGAAGCACCGATTTCGGTTCAAACATAGACCTTTTAAATAGATATAGATTGACCGTGAATGTAGTAACCGTACAATGTACATTACGTACTATAATCAAAGGTCAAAACCTTCATAATCATAGTTCACATTCATCATTAGAAAACAAGATAACAAAAAAAAATGGAGCCAAGATAATGCTAGTTTTCTTTCATGAATACATATTTTTCAGAACAAAATTTATTTGCAAATGGGGGTTATAACATATTATCTGTGATATTGATAAAGGCGAAAATATTATATCTTGTGCTACAAAAAAAAGAAGGAAAATAGTTAAATCAAAAGAAAAAGAAACAAATATTATATTTGTTAAAAAACAAAAGAAAAAAGATGGTCCCAAAAGTGGAGTAGGTGGGGGCGGTCGGCTTTTGAATAGTTTAAACAAAAAAAAATCAATAATAAAACCACACGAGTGATCAACCGGTTCGACCCACCGAGTGAACTCGCTCGAGCTGTACAAGTTGTTTTTTTTTAATAACATTATCATTTTTTTATCTACTAGGGTCGGCCCGCCCTACGGGCGGGATGTTATTTAAAAAATAGTTAAAATAGTTAGAGTAAATATTTAATATAATTTTTATTAACTTAAAATTTAAATATTAGTTTAGCTCTGAATTTGTTTTTTTGTTAAGTCTAAATATGACTTTGTTGTGGTTTTATAATTCAGAACATGTATCAATATTATTTAGAAATCAATGATATAGAGATCTTCAATCAAATTAATAGCTCTACATAGTTAATTTTGAGGTTATTATAAAATAAATTTAAGTTTAAATATACGCACGAAACTTTAATGTTAAATATATGCAGGATAATCTAAGTTTGAACATATGCATGACAATTTGAAAGTGTAATGGCTATTTTTTTATTTGATTGAAAAGTATTAAGTTTAGTTACATATAAGATTAATTTAAAAATCTGGATTTCATTCTTTATTTAGCTTATTTTACATCATCATTTGGAATTAGATGAACTCTTCTTCTTTGTTAGCCACAACAATTTTTCGTATCCTCTTGTTTTAATATCATACTCCCTCCGTTGTATAATAGAAAATGTTTTGAAGAAATTTTGATGTTTCAAAACATAAGATATTTTGATAGTTTTAAGATACTTTAATTTTATTGAAAAATGGTTAACCAATAATACTTAACTACTTTATTTATGATTGGTCAAATTATTTTCAGTTTATATTATTAATAATATTATCTTCCAAAACATCTTATATTACGGAACAGATGAAGTATTTTGTTTACATCATATTAGTAACCTATTAGCCTTATTTGGTTACAAAATCTGTTGTGGCATGGATAGATGTTCCAAAGCATGGAACAAACTATTTATTGTGAAGATAAGTACAGATATCGAATATTATTCTTTTAAATGTTATTATACCTTTAGTTTGTTAATCTTAACTTCAGAAACTTACTTCTTTATTGTTGGTGTTGTATACAGATCTTCCAATCAAATTTTTTTTTTTTGAGAAAGGGCATTCGGACCATCCAATGAGTTAATCTATTTTATTCTTCACAACATGTGCCTCTGTTACTGAAGGATAACATGTCCAAATTAAATTGTTTTGAAAACTGATTATTATATCTGCGTGGAGGTGGGTGTACTGGTCACTTTCCAACGAACGCCAACACACCGAACCACGTTTTAGTTTTTAACTCACTATAATTTTGCATAATTTAGGTACTTCTTGTCAAAGGCATACCTAAATTTAGTATCGTAAACTAAATTTAATTAACATCATATATAAATATATATTTATTGTTTTATTGCTAGTGTAGTGTAACTCAATTTTATTTTAATTTGTACACATAAATTCTACAGTAATTTGACTTGAATTTTAATACCAAACCAAGCACAATCCAATATAACATCAATTAATCAGAGCAGTTACACAAAAGCTTCAAGCTCCATACCTGAAGTACATAGTTGTTTGCATAACTTAGGAGCTAAAGGTAGTTAAAAGAGCAGAGATGAACT
Organism: Raphanus sativus; assembly: GCF_000801105.2. Classification (NCBI taxonomy): domain Eukaryota; kingdom Viridiplantae; phylum Streptophyta; class Magnoliopsida; order Brassicales; family Brassicaceae; genus Raphanus; species Raphanus sativus. The sequence continues at coordinate 36,289 of NW_026615532.1, read as the reverse complement.
AACGAAACACACATCTTTATGTGTAAACGAAACGACTTTAATACCTTTATTATACTCATACCTCCTCTGATCATTGACTACTAAACTCACTCCATCCTTTTCCGTTTATTTTTCATCTTTGAGAACATCTGCTCAACATCTTCAGACGTTATCGCCCTTGAAGTACCAACAGACTCCTACAAAAACAACAAAAGGATCATCACATTGTCTTTTTCTGAAAGCTGTGGATCAAAGAGGATTCATGGAGAATCAAAGTTCTTTTAAATGTATACCAGCAAACTCCGGAACCCATCTTTTAAGTCATTGAGGCGGTGTAAAAACTCAACTTTAGTTACATGGTCGAGATTGTTCAAACGATCAAGTGCTTAGCCTTCCTGTTTCTCCAGTTTTTCTGTTCTTTTCGCCTTTGCATTATTCTCGTATTCAGCAATAGTGTCCTCCGCATCAAGTAAAAAGCTAACCTTTCTCTCGCTGTAAATTGAGAAAACCAAAAACCATTAAATCCCGAGAATAACCAAAAAAATACAAACCATAAACCTTAAGGCACGCTTTCACTTTCATGGGCAAAGTAACTCATATATACATAGATTCCTGCTTGGAGAGTTAATGATTCAGTACTCCACCAGGAAAAACATTGATTATTACACATATACATTCTCCACCAGGAGAGTTAATCGCTTCTAGTGATTTTGCTCACCTGAAAAGTAATAACCCAACGGAACATCGATAGAAGAACAAACTAATAAAGTAACATAGAAACGGTGTAGTATTGATACCATGACGATTCAGATGGACTTGAGTTGCTGTGGCGATCTGAGACTCTGAGAGGGAGAACAGAGTGATCGATTTCGTAATAAGATCCGACTCTTAGGTGTGCCATTGTAACCAAGCAGAGAAATAAATTAGAGAAAGCTAGAAGAAGAATATGCAAACTTAGGTTTTTCAGTTCTTACCATTGACAGTCTGTGGCGGCGGTGGCGAAGAGTATTTGCCGGCGGAAGAAGATCCTCTGAACGGATACCTATTCTCGAACATCGTTACCTGCACAAAGAAAATCGGTTGTTGCTTTATTTGAAAAAGAAAAACTCAGCTATGTGTGAATTTAAGAGGAGGATCAACGATGATGATGATTTGTATTTTGATCCTTATAACAAAGAGGAGAGAAAAGAGAAGGATAACAATCATGATCTTGTTTGCTTTTACTCCCGATGATCCTCCTCTTAATTTACCCTTCCACTTTCAAATTCTCTGTAAAAAACAATTTTTTTTTGAACACAAAAATTTAAGAAGCGAAAAACTTAGAATCTCTAAAACTCTGAGAACTAAGAATCGAGTCAGATATTATGAAACGGTCTGCAGGATTAAATCAACTCTCTCTGATTTTTAGGAAGAAGATGAAAGAACGCTTTCGAAACTCTAGATCGATGGGCCTCACGCGAAGAGCTTCTGGTTTCTGAAAGCAAAGCCCAATTCAGACCCAAAATCAGATGGTTTCACGTTTAATGAAACGCAGCGTATCCTATGTGGCAGCAGGATAATTGATCAATTTCCAAGCTGGAATCCTAGGTGGCATCATGGGAGGGATTTAAACACTTCTTTATATATAAAGATTGGCTTTGGGTTTTGGTTTGGTTGGGTCACTCAAGTCAGGTGTAAAAGGAGAAGAGAGAGTGTTGTAACAGCACCAATCCCCCCCTTTGACCATAGCTTCAGATCTGAAAGTGTTTCTCTGTCTCTGTCGCGTATTCTTTCTCCGGCGTCGTTTCATGATCTGACTTTGGTCTCTTCTTCTTCTTCTTCTCTTTTTTTTTTTCCTTCATCACTGTTTCTCTCTCAACATGCCACGCCCTTTCTTCCACAAGCTGATTTTCTCATCCACTATCCAAGAAAAACGTCTGGTAATCTCCTCTTCTTCCTTTGTATCCCAAAAGTCTCTTCTTTTCTTCTGGGTTTCGGAGTTTTGATCTTTATGCGAATTTGAGAGTTTTCAAGATTGTAATATGCGTTTGTATCATCTGTGTTGTGACAGTTTCTTAGATTGCTTTAATTGAATTGTCTTGATTCTTGATAAAAATCAAGTCAAGTTTGTATTTTTTTTGTTTTTTCAGTTTTGTGAGCTGAATAATTGAGCTAGGAAGATAGAAAATTTTCAATTTGTATATAACTCAGATAATGGGAACTTGTAGATTATGGTTTGGAGAAATCTGCATGTGGTATAGGATTTTGATGATCTAATAGCAAATTGAGTGTAGTGTGTGAGTGAATGTGTTTTCTAGTGAGTTGACTTCTGAATGATAATAAGATGTGTACTTTTGTTAGATTCATGCAATTTCCGAGGGAGAAAAAGTTGAGATCTGTTTTTGTGGTTTCTCTGTTTTGTTTACTCTCTTTTGACTGTGTTCTCAGTTTGACTCATGAAGTCTAAAGATTCTAGATTCCTTATTGATGATAATAGAGTAGTGGAACTAAATAGTAATTGATTTTCTTTTGTAAGATCTATCTCATTGTCTATGTCATAACCCTCTTTGCTTGTTCCCTTAAGATAAAAGTGATTTTTGTGTAGAAAAATAAAAAGTACATAAATGGTTTATTATCTGCTTTATATTCACAATAGATGATACAGTGATTAGTTATCACACTTGTGCAGATTTCACCATGAAATTTTTGTGGATTGTTTTGAACAAAACCCAAATACTAGCATATAAGTAAATAGTCCTCCTTGGAATAAGGTTTTTCTAAGAATTTAGGCTTGAATATTCACATTAAAGTTAACAAGTATATGATTTATGTTTTATGAAATTTGAATAATAATCTTTTTTTTTCTCATTCCTGGTATGCTTTGTGCAGAGAGTTCCAGATAAGTTTGTGAGTAAATTCAAGGACGAGCTATCTGTTGCAGTTGCACTCACAGTACCTGATGGTCATGTTTGGCGTGTAGGGCTAAGGAAAGCTGACAACAACAAAATCTGGTTTCAAGATGGTTGGCAAGAGTTTGTTGACCGTTACTCAATCCGCATTGGTTATCTTTTGATATTTAGATACGAAGGCAACTCTGCCTTCAGCGTCTACATTTACAACTTATCACACTCCGAGATCAACTACCATTCCACCGGTCTCATGGATTCTGCACACAACCACTTCAAACGTGCACGCTTGTTTGAGGACCTTGAAGATGAAGATGTTGAGGTCGTTCATCCTTCTTCTTTGTTGTACCCGTCACAGCATCCTGAAACTACTGCGCACGCTAGTAAAGGGCATACTAGTTCAGCTATCCAGAGCTTCTTCGCTGGACCTGTTAAAGGTGACTTCCTCTCACCTTTCTTTCTTGTTTATTGTGGTCGTACTTGTATTTCTTATGTTTCCTTCTTTACCAGCTGAAGAGACAACACCGACCCCAAAAGTTCCAAAAAAGAGAGGGAGGAAAAAGAAGAATGCTGATCCTGGTAATCATTTTTTCTCTCTTCTTAAACTTTTACTGCAGACACTTGTTTCATACTTAGATAGCTTCTCACTAGAAGCTACCTTTTTTGATGTGATCTATCCAGAGGAAATAAACTCATCAGCTCCAAGGGATGATGACCCAGAGAGCCGTTCAAAGTTCTACGAGAGTGCTTCTGCGAGAAAAAGAACCGTGACTGCAGAGGAAAGAGAGAGGGCTATTAATGCAGCCAAAACGTTCGAGCCAACAAACCCTTTCTTCAGAGTTGTTCTACGACCATCTTATCTGTACAGAGGTTGCATCATGGTAAAGCAACAAAACATCTCATTATTACATCACAATGGTATCTGAAACAATTCTATTTTTGTTGTTGTTGCATGTTTCTTTCAACAGTATCTGCCGTCTGGTTTTGCTGAGAAGTATTTAAGCGGGATCTCAGGATTCATCAAGGTCCAGCTTGGAGAGAAACAGTGGCCAGTGAGATGCCTCTACAAAGCAGGGAGAGCCAAGTTCAGCCAAGGATGGTACGAGTTCACTCTTGAGAACAACCTTGGAGAAGGTGACGTCTGCGTGTTCGAGCTGCTCAGAACCAGAGACTTCGTTCTGAAAGTGACTGCCTTTCGAGTCAACGAGTACGTCTGAAACAGATATTCACTCTCTGTAGTCACTATGGTGGGTGACTGATGGATCTGCAGTTCCGTGTAGGATGTCTTCATTTAAACTCTCTTGTTATCTCTGTGTCATTGCATGTGGATATGTGTTGTTTTACCATTATATATAACCTTGGAGTGGAACTCAAGTTAGGGTTTAAGAAACTTTTAGAGGTTTGTAAATACCTAATCTCCATCAAATTAGGTGTCGACACTTGTGCCCCAAGGAAAAATGATATGATGAAGATGGGTGTGTTGTGGTGTGTTGTTGATTCTTCCATTTTTTTCTTCACCTCTTCGTTTTGTTTTACCTTCTCTTTGGCTTCATTCGAGCATTATAGCATACAGAAACAGAGCATGGGATTTATGTTGCATGAATAAGGTGTTCCATGAAATGCTTAAGAAAACTTATGTCACATAGAGCGCAAAGCACAAAGGGAATCATAATGGGAGGAAGGCTCTGATTCTGTTTCTTAGATTTTCAAGCTGTTGTGTTGGAGTTAGATTTTCAAAACTATGGATGCATAGTAGATTTTCTCGTTAAAACAGGGCGGTTACAAGTAGCTATGCCTAATAAACCAGATGCTTTCTTGTTAAGTAGTTTCTGCAATGCCTGCAGCATCTATGGAGACACTGTGTGATGTCAGAACCACAAGACTGATTCTTGTGCACTTCAATTCTTAACGGTTCATTTGAGGCATTTTTAAGCAAGAGCGTAACATGGGCTGGCTTTTTGTTTCTCAAAGCCCAAACAAAGAAAGAGTTAAAAAGTTTAAAAAAAAAATTATTCCGACCTGCCGGAATCGAACCAGCGACCTAAAGATTATCTGCGTCTACTACAGTCTTCCGCTCTACCAACTGAGCTAAGGTCGGTTACGTTAGTTGCATTTACAATTATTTATATAATTTATATTTAACTCGATTACATATAGCATCAATGATCTTGTAATGCTTCTTTTGAAAATTTGAGGACAAAGTTTCAAATCATATCCAAAGTGGGCAATATAATTGGACTGTTCTGATAATTATATTTGAGAATTACATATGTGGTATCATATATAATGGTCGTATGAGAGACATTACATTATTTCCTAGTATTTTATTCTAAACAACCAAATCGTTGCACGATTCGAAGATATGTAATTATATAAGCAAGTATTATCAACGGTCTGTGCTGATTATTTAGTGCCAATTATGTTATCTGTCTATTATACTATGAAACTGTCTTAACTAATTCTTAGTTTAGCATTTTAAACGTACATGCTAGTCCTAGTTAAAGCTAGGAGCCTAGGTGCTGACTGCTAAATGCATTCGTGAGTTTAAATCATTTTGTTCGTGAGTTGTGATCGTGTTTTTCAATTTATTTATTCCATCCATGTACTTTATTTGATCAACGAGCATATATAGATTCCTCCGAAGGTCAAAATGAATTATTAATGTTGAAAAATATATAAAAGTTGAATTTGTGATTAACCTACTAATAAGACCTTTAATAGCTACCATGTGAAGATCTGAATAATAAATTAGTCAAAACTATGGGCTTAATCATTCTTAATAAACTAAAGTCAAATGGACAAGTACCTAGTGGAGCTTTGCCTAACTACGTTGGCGAAGCATGACTAACGTGACGGTGTTGTTTTGTAAACTGCAACCTTCATTTTTTAATAGGAAAGCACTAGTTGCTTGTAAAATGCAACCTTAACTATGGGCTTAATCATTGCTAATAAATTAAAGTAATATAGACGAGAAGTAAAGTTTTAGAACATGCTCATATGAATAAATTTGCCTGTGAAAAATCATATAACTTTCACAAAGTTCATTTAAATTTTACATCTTAGTTGAATAAATTATTTAAGAACCAAAACTGAAATTTAGGTGCTTGTTATCCAAATTATAAATTATCCCCCCCCCCCCTCCCGAAGCACAACATTGACAAAAACATGCCTGGTATAAAGTAGAACAAGATTTTACTAAATTTTCATGCTATTGAAAAAAACTGTTAGGAATAGAAGGGTTAGTCAACGTGCATAGACATGGCTATGCTTGTAAGATTTGCATCAAACTTAAATGATCCGAAAATATTACATTTAGTTTCCAGTGACACACTCTTTTTCAACTAATTGAACTAACAAATCCACCTACCATAGTACCATACATATTTAAAATCTCAAATTTCAGTTGTGATATTTATCAGATCAATTTCAAAATAACTCAAAGAATATATGAGTCGTATAATGTCCATCTATGCGATAGTTATTTTTGGTTTTGGTTTGATGTGTCCTGAGGCTTTGTTGGTTTTTTCAATTACAAAGAGTATTGGTTATGCTTTTAGGTTTGGCACTTGATTATGTATAAACTATAAGTAATGGTGATTCATTAGCTTTTTTTTTTTTGCTAAGAGGTGATTCATTAGCTTATAGTAAAAGTAGTCTCATGATTTTCTGGAAAAGGGATTAATGCAAGCAAAACTGCATTATTTTAATCAACTGGCTTATTGGCTTCTCTTGGGGCTGAGGGCCCTGATTAGATTTCTTCCTATATGATTTCAGTAACTTTTATTTTGCATTACTGTTTGATGTCTAAAATAAACTAACTTATGGTGATATCCACCTATTTTGGGAATTAGTTTGTATTTCGAAAGTGTGTTCAAACAAAAAAAATGTGTTAAAAAAAGTTTGTATTTCGAAAAAACTTATTAAATGCAATGCATTGTTAGATGTGTTTTGTATGCACATAAGTATTCTTATTCTTAGCTTACGCTTGTTCTTTTCTTATCTTTTGTAGATAAATTTTTATTTTGTAACAATTGGCAAAATAAATTTGCATCCATGTGAATGAAAGGACTAAAATAGAACAAATGACTTGAATTCATGATACGGATTGTGAATTATAAAATTTTACAATTGGCAATAAATAAATTTTGATCCATGTGAGAGGAATGGATTCAAAAATAAAACATTTGACCCGAACTCATAGAATGGATAGTTGAATTATAAAATCTGACAGCTATATTCTAAAATATTGTCAAACAAAGTAATCATAGAGATTAAATGTTTAGGTCATTTGGGATGAAGTAAAAGCTACCATATACCAAAAAAAAATTAGACAAATCTAAACTCTTTAAATACATCTAGTCATTCATCATTAGGTGTTCCGATTTTAGTTATTCATTTGAACGGAGTTTCTCACTTATCGAATATATCTTTTTGTGAAAATATAACAATATATATGATCTACAGCACATAAAATCCGACTGTGAAATGTTGAGAATCTAGTTGTTAGGTTTGGCTGGTCTTCTCGTCTATTCCAACATGGTACCTTTGAAAGCTTAAAAGCTTCTTTAAGATTTGGTTGAATCCAATCAAATGTGGCCTGCAAAGAAGAAGAATGCGAGGGGGAGAACACAAGGGCAGTGAAAAGCAGCATAAGCAGGAAGAAGATGGAAAGTGGCTTTAGCGCCTCTGAATAATTAGATTATTGGACTAACTTTAATATATGTGTTAGATCTGTATTATTTGAAAAACTGTAAATTTGTGAGAAATTGGTATGATTTACACCCTACAATAGTGAGACTTTAATACATAAATTCATGAAGACACCAATAAATTTTTACATTTCATTTGTCAATGGCTACAACATATTCAACAAAGAGAAGCTAACAAATCAACTTAACGTACGTTTTAGAAGTGAAAATCTAAAATTCCGTTTTTTATCCACTGGAAACATTAGTTTTTTTTTTGTCAACGGAAACATTAGTTTTTAAATAATCAGTTTTGTACGAATCGTATAATACTAATACATAAACAAAATGATCTCAATACAATGAATAAAATAACATAAAGTTTGTTTTCCCCTTTTCTTTACGTAATTCAAATATGTGCAGTTACAACGAAGCTCAAATAAACTATAGGAAGTTAGGAACTTTCTAAACCTTTTAGATACTTCATGATGTGGCAGTTTGCTATTGGTAGTATGATCTGCTTAGTTGCCTTGACCATTAAGACAGCAGTTACATGTCCGGCGGATCACATAGTCCGCATCTCCACGCGCTAATACGGCGCGTAATCTCTCATCCTCCTCAACCCATCTCAGCCAATCACACCGAAGACGCCGTCTCCTTCACGCGCCAAACCTTCACCGATTTATCCAAACTTCCACTGTACACTATCCATCTCCCTTCGCCGTATTCCTCTCCCTCTTCCACCGCCGTCAAACACTTCACAGGTCCCACGTGGTCCATCAACACCGAGAGACACGTGTGCATCCCATCACCGTTCCTCCTCCACACGCAAATGTTCTTATCCCCTCCGCCGCTCAGCACCAAACTCCCGGCAACCGCGAGACAGAGCACCGCCATACGATGGCCGCGGAGTGCCCCGCCGTGAGATAGATACTTCTTCCCTTCCCAGAAATTAACGGTGCCGTCAGAAGATCCGCAGTAAACAACTGACGCCGTTAAATTAACCGCCAACGCCGTCAAAGCGCTCTCTTCCTTCATCAACACGTTAACCAGAAAATGCTTCGTCCCTCTCCCTCGAAGCTCGCGTCTCCACACTTTCAAAGTCCCGTCGGCGGATCCGGTGAAGAGCAAGTCGTCGAACCCGGCGGCGACGGTGTTGATCGCGTCGTCGTGAGCTTGAATCGATTCGAGGCATTTGGAGTCGGAGAGTCTCCAGACTTTGAGAGTCTTGTCCCACGAACCGGAGTAGAGTAAACCGAGCTCTTCGTTCAAGCTCAGAGACGAAACGGCGTCGTAGTGTCGGATCTTGAGAACGTTTTTCCGGCGACGAACCTCCACGTAGTTCTTCGGGTTCACCGACTTCGTTAAAAACTCTTTAAGAGTCGGTAAGCTTCCGATTCGTGAGTAACCACCGGTTCGTGTCTTGGACCCTCTCCAAACCCGGATTTTACCGTCTTGGTGACCGGTGAAGATCCGGTTATCTCCGGTTATCACAATCGCTTTAACCAAACCGCTTGTTGATTTAAACCCGGCGAAATCCTTGAGATCTTTCCAGACCCGAATGTTCTTGGAATCGGATCCAGTGAATAGAAGATCTCCGGAAGCTGCCAACGAGTAGACGTGACCTTCTTGTCTCACGATCGTACCGATCAAACCGTTGTCCGAATCATCATCGATGTTTCGGGTCTGGTAGATCCAGGGAGACTTGTAGTAAGGTGAGTAAGTCTGGTTCCACGGAGAGGGAGACATAGTAGGCGTTGTTGGCGTGTCGGTGTAGTACGGAGAGTAAGTCTGGTTCCATGGAGACAAAACCTGATTAGGAGACGAGTCACCGGTCGTGGTCGAAGCATTGCTTTGACGTTGTTGGTTGTTTTTGTTCCTGTTACTACTGGGATTGATGACATCAGCAGCACCATGGCTCTGTTCTTCTTCGTCGGCAGAGAGATCGGTGTTTAAGAAAGCGGCGAAAGTGAGTTTACGGTGATGACTACCACTGGTTTTTGAATCTATAACCATATTGAATAGTTGTTATGGGGTTTATTTTTCTTTCTCGAGGATTATTGAGTTTTAATTTGGTTGTTGTGTAGTAAATTTTCCACGGAAAAAAGGGAGTGTGGAATTTTTTTTTTTTCTCTAGGAAAGACTTGTTGGTTTTGTGAGATTTTGAATAAAGGAGTGTGAAGAGGAAATTGGATTGGCATATATAGAGAAACCCAAGGAGACAAACAAAGTTGGTAAGCGGACGACGTGGGTTACTGACACGTGACTTTCAGACTGGAAACGTGACCGGCACATTACCGGGAGCGTCAGTTTTCACATGAGATCGTATTAAGAAAATGAAAATGTAAGACTAGCTAATCAATATCAGGAAAGGTTTTGTCTTTTATCAGTGGACGGTCTCAAAGCAATGTGCACGGTGCACACAATAATGAGACTGATTATGAACTATAAAAAATTGTTGATCGTCAATTGTTTACTGTATAAATTATAAACTAGATCTTGACCCGCGCTTTGGAAGCGCGGAATATTTTACGATGAAAAATTTCATTAATAACTTAACAAATATTTTGGTAATTTTTAAAGAGTGTATTTAAAATATTTTTGCATTTAAATCAGTGTTTTTAAATCCAACCCGATTGTGATTATACCGGTTAATCCGAAGATCTGACAATTCAATTTAGATTTTAAAAATATTCATATTAAAAATATCACAAAAATCCGAGACTAACCGATTGAACTGATGGATGACCGATATGTAATCTGATTTGATTTAAATTGTAATAGTTTCATAATTTGTAATCTTATAATCCAAATTTTAAAGTTCATTATTTTGCAATTTATGAATTATGACGTTTCTACAAAATTTTAAAGAGAAAATGATAGATATAAAATAACAAAAATTAATAACTAAGATTAATTACTAAAAATAGTAGTTATTTTATAAAAATATATTGTTTGGAAATATTGATAGTAGTATAAAAATATATTGTTTGGAAACATTGATAGTAGTATAAAGAAATAAGTATATTGTTTGGAAACATGATAGTAGTATAAAGAAAGGAATATTAGTGATTTAATGTAGGTTTAACTATAAAGTATAAAAGTGTATTTAATTTAAAAACTTACAAAATAAATGTTAAGTCCAACATAATGTTTCTGTTTTAATAAGATAGATGAACCATACTCTTAACTTTAGAAATGAATATACAACCAAATTTTTTAAAATACATTAACTTTGAAAATTATTTTTTAAATTATGTTTGTACAATGGGAGGATTTCAAACTCTAATATGAATTCTTCAAACTTTTAGACAACCACTCGTTATTATGAAACTAAAACGTGTATTAAAGGAAAACGTATGAAGCTCATAAACAACAGCAAACACCAAAATATGTAGGAAGACGAAATATGCATATTACATATAACATGTTTGGTTGAGCAATGTGAAAATGATTGTACATGAGATGCGTCCGTACAAAGAGTCGGGTTTTTCTACGAAGTTGGTTGGATAATTTCATAGAAATAGATCTAATATAAAGGGGTGGTTGTGTTGGCGGCTAATTATCTTCACACGTTGCAATGTTGCATAGCATCACGTAACGGTAACACTATTCTCCAACCGATATTGATTTTTATTACTTCGTTTATATGTTTTGATTTAGTTTTACATTTGAGAAAATGTCATCTTCAGATGTTTGACTTTTCTTACTCCCCATGAAGGCATGAAATGACGATAGAACTTTTCGTCTTTTTTTTGTTACGAACTATCTGTCTACTTGTACGATTTTTTCTTTGTTAAACAAGTTGCAAATGGCAAAAATAAATAAATAACCAAAAAGCAAGCTGCAGAACTAGTTGCAACTTGCAAAACAGTCTTTTATATCCTTAAAATTACTGAAGGCCAACCGAAATCAATGACTATATTGTCTCTTCATTTATTCATGGCCTATTCGTGTTGATTGACTTTCATTACGTTAAAGTACATTTTTGGATGGGAGTATGAGAATCATCTATAACATATAAGTTCGTATATTAGTTAAATTTATAAAGTTGAGAGTTGAAACTAAAGTTATAGAGATCAAATCTCAAACAGATGTGCCTTATTTGTTTGCGAACATCTATAACGTTAAACTATGAAATCTTGATTGAGTATATATATTTTAAAACTATAGATAAATAATTTAAATTTCTGTATTTAGAATCTACATTGAATCTCGATAATCCATGCTAAGCAATGGCTAAAATAAATGGAAAAAGTGACATTCCAGATGAACCGATACTTTAGTGTCAACCCCTAATTAAATTGAAAAAGATTTTTGACAGCTAGCACAGTTTTGACATTTTGGGGTATCATAATATCATGAAAACTAATATCAATCGCTTACATTTATCCATTTGTTAATATTAGAAAAATGGTAGTAGTTGTCATTGGTCAATTGGTCATGGACTCGAAATACAGAGAACAGTGACGTCTCTGAATCTAAAGACAAAGAGGTTTGTCAGAGGAGGATTTTATCGTATCCCAAAGCCTTTCACATTCACGTACGTGACGTATTCTTAAACCTGAAAGGATATATCCATCTTCAGGACGTATTATTACGACATCAATACGCCACGAAATTTTCTAGCTACATGAATAAATCGAATATTCAAGGTTCAACGCTATGACCAAAATTATAAGTACGACAATTGAATAGCATATTACGTACCATAGTTAGGTAGTTTTTCAATCATAAGTTCAAAACATTTATGTTTGGTCCATAATACATACTATTACCATGTTAAGTATACTATTTTTAATCATGAAATTTGGTGTCTGGTCCTAACATCACTTACATCGAAACATTATAAAAGCTGATATGTAGCAATTCCAAATGTTGCCAGTCCATTCATTTATGAGACTTAAATCATTTTAAAAAGATGTGACCCTTACAATTAAATTAGGAAAGAAAAATAAGCATACAGATGAACTGGAATCGGAGATGTGAGAAATATTTTTTTGGTTTGTACTTGACCATCTAAATAACACACAATTCTTTTTTAGAAAATATAGTCCAATTTTTTTCTTAACATGTGGTCTAACTCTAATATGTTACATGATTTAAAGAAGTGATAAACATTTATAACCACAATGTATCTTTTTGGTAAAACTAGGGCGAACCCGCGCTCCGCGCGGGATTTTGATGTAATTAAGTGTTTAGATCAAACATTTTGTTTTAAGTTTTGAAAGATTAGTTATCTATTTTTATGAAACATTATTGGTATGTGATCTTTTTTATATAACATGTTACGATATTGAAAATGGAAATAGGTGTGGTTGACTAAAATTATATAATTACATAATTGTGATTCTTTGAATGAAGTAATACTTTTTAATTTAGATGATGAATTTCCTTTGTTTTATTTTATTTCTTTGAGATCAGCCACTATCATATATTTTTGTAGACTTTGTGTATTGCGGTTAGTCAAAAAATTTGTAATTATTTACTTAAATATAAAAGTTTAAGAAAAGATGTTACAGTGTCATTTTGTTTTTTTTTTAAGTGTGTGGATACTTGGTGATAGTATTATCAATACTATTTTTATTTTTTTATTTATTATATAATTTTACTTTTTAAAATAAAATGTTTGATTATGTATAATCACTGCTTGTGCCTTTCCATCCATCAATTTTCATATCAGTTTTGTAAAGTTTGAGTTTGGTAAGCACAAAAAAAATATTTGTGAGAGTAGATATATTTTTCCGTTGGTCTGAGTTTGATGAGACATGAGAATATCACAAATGTATTGCTTTTCTTTTCATGGTTGTGACTTTTTGAAATATTTTTCGCGATTATATTATGCATTTTCAATAATTATAGTTGTTTGTTGACTTTAATTTTAAACTAAGTTTGGAAAAATATTTTTTTTTATTGTTTATTAATCTTTGGTTATCGTTTCCATTTTCCTTTTTTGGTTTGTTACTTTAACTTGAGCTTCGCGACAAAAAAAATGTAAGCAAATTCATGAGAATCATTTCACAAAAAAATTGTAATTGGATTTTTTTCTTTCGTTCCAAAAAAAATATCTATTTATCCTTGAAATCTTGTATTAAATATAAGAAAACATGAATAGTTTGGGTACCAAATTATCAATCAAGCAGTAGCACGATTACAAAGCCAAATATACATTTTCTTAAAATTTCTCCATAATAAATAAAAACTATTAAATAATATGTAATCTGGCAACATTTCATTACTTGCGATATATACGAAAGGACGACGGTTTAACCATGCTCTCCTTCAAGCACCAACTTATGACACTTCACAACAGCTTGGCTAATCTGTTAAAAAGTTTCATTAGGCATTCTGGTCAAGCGATCGACAGAGCTCATTTTCATTCAAAACGATTATTCTAAATTTATAAATAAAATCCAAACACCAGATTGCAAAGCTTCTCAATAACTTAGGCTGTGCAATTTTGTTTGCTATATCTTGAAAAAAAAACTACAGATCGACTCAAGCCTTCATGATGGTATCTTTCTACTCTTGGTGATAGTGAAGAGGAGGAAGATGTAAAGATATGATTCCAGTCCGTAACGATAGTTAAGTGACTCGAGTCCAGTTGCTAATGATTGCGGTACTCTGTATCGGTTGCAGATTCACATAGCCGGTGAGAAAAAATCTAGACGATTCAACACATACGACCGCTTCCACCGGAGACTGGCCGAGACTTAACTCCATGGTGGCTTCCATGATGGTCGCTTGAAACAGATGAACGAATCGAAACAAAATCAGCAAATGTGTGCAAAGTCATCTTCCGAATGGGTTAAGAAAAGTTGTTGATTAAAAAGCTTGTTTGTTCTGAATTTAATACAACCTTTTGTTTTTAAAAATCACGATGGTCAAAGAAATTACCAGAAATCCAATTCCATGGAGAAAGCACACCGGCGAGTTTCAGAACAGCAGAGATCCATTACCCATTCTCTTGCAATAAGAAGTATCATTTTTTTTGAGTGTTATGATGATGATGTTTACCGTATGTAGTCGTACCTTTTTATAGCTGTAGATGCAGCGCCTGTAAGAGAGGGCAGATACAATGAATTAGAAATCATGGTGGAAGTGGATCTAAGGAGTTAAAAACCTAATTAATTGCAGTGAATCAATTCAGGCCGTAACGTGCCCATGGAGAAGAAGATGAGACGAAACCATACTTAAACATTGCGATCCATATAATTGTCATGACGATTCGTCTTGAATGTTTTCCAGAAAATCCATTACCTGAAAGGAACGAAAGGTCGGAGAACATTAAGAAACCTAAATTCTTTGGACCACATTCTTGAAGAAGGTGAATGTAAGAATATGAGAGTAATTGTTTTTCAAACAGCCCAATAAAGAGTAACAAAGCCCATCTAAATCGTAAAACACAAACGATATACAAAACCAAAATAAATGAAACGCATCGTATGAATAAAAGGGACACGTGTTGCATTCAGGACGCACGAATTGATGACGTGGCGCGCCCAGGAGAGAATGAACTCTTCTTTATATATATAGATTTTATACTATTTTTTTTTCTTTCTGACAAAAGATACAATGACCACTAGTAGCGGAAAGTAAAGAAGACAACAACCACAATAATTAGGTAACGTTCTACGTATATTTGACATGCTCTTTTTTTGGAAAAACGTAGATTTGACATGCATATTGTACATTTTTGTAGATATTTGAGCCTTTTCACTTAATGGAATACCCTTGGCCCATAATGTATTATTTTCAGTTTTGATAAATTTATCAGCCCAACCCGTCACTGGCGTGCTCTTCACGCTAGCCCAAAGAAGAAGTGTGCAAACTTACTGAAACTGAAACTGAAACAGACAAATTCTGAGAAGTGAGAAGCTGCCTTTGAGAAAGTTGCAATCCGATTCTATAACGCTTAAATAGCAAACAAGACAGCATAACACGGATGTGTCAAGGTAACTAAAACGCTTCTTTTTTCTTTTTTCTTTTTTCAGTGAATATTCAGAGGCCTTCGACCGTTCGACGTAAAACTAGATATGGACTTGTGCAACAACATCAAAGATCAGTGAATCACGGAATTGATAGATAACTTATCTTAACTTGTACTTTTTCATTACAAAGAGCAAAGTGGTTACAAGTTAAGATGTTGGTCTTTGAGGAGAACAGTAAAGAAGAGCTGTGTTTCCCTTCAGAAGAAGAGCTAAAAGACATAGACTACTACCCAAGCTTGACATTTGCAGCTATTTTCTCAGATTTTAAGGTAAATCAATGCCTTATGATGGATATTTTGTCCACACTCCGACGGAACACCTACATGGTCTGCGTGGTTTACGGTGATGATTTAGGCACGAGGCCAGAAGTTGACATGCCTGCTATGTTTACTGTTCTGAAGGAGACAAAATAATTCTGATATATGCGTTATTTCTAGCAGAGGCTGCATCTAAGCTTACGGGTTTAAGTCCTGACAAGTTCCAACGGTAAACAATGATTTATCTTCTTTCCAAGTGTAATAACATCCCCAATGAAACTCACTGTGAATTTTCTTCTAATTTCTGTAGGGGAGAAGGTGGGAAATGGCGGATACCATATTCTTGGAAGAGTATATATGGAGCTCCTCCAGATATGTCCATGTTCTAAACTGTTCTTCCAGCTCACAATTCATAAAGTCAGACATAGATTGTAGTAGTGCAAATAGGATACAATGAGAAGTTTATGAATTTTTTTTTTTTGAACATTTGAGAAAGTCTTAATCCGATGGAGACTTTTTATGGGCTTTTTTTTCATCATCAAATCTGGTAATTTATGACAGGCTTAACAGGTAGAATGTGAATATTATAGGAATTATATGTTTTACTGTTCAGCTCACAAAGTCGGACAGAGTTTGTAATAGTACAAGTATGGTTTAGTCTGATAGAGACCTCATTTCTGGAACTCAATCGAGAATCATGAATTAAAGGGTCTAATCATATTCTAAAAATAAACTTAGTGATGAGGACAACTATAGAGAATAAGAAAGTACTGATCAGTTTATAGATTTACAATTTCGTACATAAATGCTCAATGTTTAAAAGTTGGAGTCCCTAGCCATAGCCATAGGGGATGGTAACAAGTTTCTAAACCCATGCGGAGAAACATCTTCGGGACTACAAAGAAAGTATTTGGAAAATCAATTCTAGAGGCATATAGCTAGTGTTTTATTCTATCGATAAGCCAAGCCAAGTAGTTTGACCGTTTTCAAATTGCACCTTTATTGCCATCATATATTAGTCCTTTAACTGCACCTTCATGCAAGTAAATTTTTTTTTTGGGGGTCACAAGCAACATACTAGAGACACTCTGCTATTGCTCATCCAGTGTTCTCCTGTATGGACCAAACCACTTCTAACCTTGTTGAGGCGCCTGATGCTGACATCATCACCACCGATGATACTCTGAAAGAGATTAATGAAGCCGCTTCCCTTGATAGATTGGCCGAAATGGAGTTCTTGGTGTTGCCTGCTGGTGTACCCATCCCTGAAGTTCCCCTTGAAGAAGTTGGTACCAAGACAGCTATGCACTACTTCTCTTCTGTTTACGTCCTTGCTGTTTACATCCTTAACAAGGCTATATGTGCTGATACCACAAACAACAACAACGTGAGGTTTGGGTTAGCCAGCCTGGAGGCTGTGATTCTAGGGTGGTTCTCAAACCAGAGAAGAGTCAAGATGGAACCAGTTCCTAACGATTTCATGACCCTTGTTTCTGCTGATGCGGACCTGATAAAGGAGCTTCTAGAACCAGCAAGAGATGCAGCTTGGCTAGTACCTATGGCAGTTGAATACATCTTCCGTTCAAAGGGACATCACTACACGCCTGCCTTGAAATCTGATTACGTTAAGGGGTGTGATAGTATCTTCAAAGCTTCCATGACGCCAGATGTTGGGACTTTACAACCAAGCGACTTGCTATATCATTATGCGTTTCACTGGATAACCCCTGCAAGGATCTGGTAATGAAGGCACAGGAGGACAGTGGACTCTTACCGGATACTATAAAGTTGAGGATGACTTGTGCACCTGCTGGGGCTGCCTTGGTGACTACAACTGCAGCTGTTTTGAAGCCTTTTAGCGCTAGTGGGTTCCTTGATGACCTGATAGCCCTAAATATTACCAAAGTTGACAAGATCTTTGAGCTTGATGCAAAGATTAGGAGAAATCCTACCCTTTATCATATGAATCCTACTGCCTATGATGAGAAATTCTTGGCTGGTGATCCTAAGAAGGAATTTGAAGATGGTAAGGAGGAGGCTAAGAAGCTGGCACCACTGCTCCAAGCATTCTGTGACACAATGCTCAGAAATGCTCCACTTGGACGTCAGAAGGTCTTGAGAAAGCATGCTAATAGTAATCCAGCTTTGAGGCAAAGTGCAAAGAGGTTCTTCCAGGAGGTTTGGAGAGAAGTCCCCACATCGCTAGATGAGGTGTTTGGTCAGCTGAGGAAGAGTAAGGCAGCCATTGAGGACCCTTCAGGTGGTGATGGTAATCCAGCTTTGAGGCAAGGTGCAAAGAGATTGTTTCAGGAGGTTGGCAGAGGAGTCCCCACATCGCTAGCTGAAGTGTTTGGTCGGAACAAGAAGAGTAAAGCAGTCATTGAAGACCCGTCAGGTCCTAATGCAAGTGGCTAAGGAGACAGTGCCAGGATCAGTAGTGTTGCAACACAAGGCCCAGTTTGTTTCTTTTGTTTTCATGGTTTTTAAATGATTTTCGGTTTCCCTAATACGTAGAGGAGGAAGGCATTATGCGCCGTCTCTTGCCTGAGGATCCTTCTATTCCCAGACTCCCAGTTTTAAGTTTGCTCTTTTAATTTGTCATTTTTTTTTTGTCTTTGAACTTCCTGTGTTTCATAAAAAAAGGGAACCTATATTAGTCAACCTGAAATTCACATACAGTAGAAATGAGCATCTGTTGAATGTATCATCCACCAAATAATCATGTCAGAACCATAGGAACAATAATCTTAGATAATACAAAACAATGAGTCTAAACCGTCTAGAAGAGAAAGGAAACATACCGTGAAAGACAAGTTTCTACTTGGTTGGCTTGTCAGGCAGCAGTATATATGAACTTGAAAACTATGAAAACTCTGCTCTTACTGAATTTGCAAACAGTCCAATGATCAAATTATAGCAATATTCTGTTGGTGTGAGAACTTGGATCAGCTTTTCATGTATAACCGTAATCAACAATCAAATTATAGCAAACCTGGACATCACCATCATGCATAATCAACAATTATCAATCATTAGAAGTTATTGAAGATCCAACAGCTTGATCCCCATCTTCTTCTCTTATGTCCAGATTTTTGAGGTTCAATGATTAAAAAAAAAAGATATCCACTTTTCTCTTGACTTGTAACCATAACACAATCTTCATGAAAAACCATAACTGGAAAAATTGGCACAATACAAGTTTTTCAATTCAACTCTCAAATAAATAAATAAAAGTCTCAGTTCAGGATCTGGTGTTTTCTTCTCAAAGAAGCAACATGAACCTGAAATCATGTGCGACCCAATCAACGGTGAATCTTCCATGCTTCTTGTTCACACACTGCTGAATTTTATTTCTTGCATCACAAGGCATATGGTTCACTATCATGTCGTGGATGCCGACGTGGCAAAGTTCAGTGTCCTTGGCATATAACTCAACCAGCTTCGGCAAAAGAATCTTATTGTCTTTGGATATTCCTAGATTTGATCTTACATACTCTTCTTTACCACATTCTAGCTCCATCATCACGTTCTTCGGCGTATATATACGGACCTATAAGAATCATACGTGTGTTGTTTAAATTTAAAACATATATAATCCTTCACGTGGAAGCGTGTAACACAAGGAACATGACTTGAGTTGCTTACTGATGGATCTGAGAAGTTCCCAGAGCAAAGCGCGAAATGAAGAAGAGGCTCGGGGTGAGTTATAGCATAATCTTTACCCATGTCTCCAGCTTTACCCTTTGGTTTAGAAGCAAACAAGAACCTAAATACCTGCTAATAAGCAAATCCTTTTTAAGCTCTGAAATGAACTTATAATCGTCGAAAACCTCTGACCCAACTTGAAAGAAGACTAAACTTGCCTGTCCTGGACGAGAGACACGGCAACGAAGAATTGAAGTCTGTATTGTGTCTAAGTTCAAGCTTCGTCCTCCAACGTTATACGCTGCCTATATTACACAGAAGAATAAGCAGTTGATGTTGTTACTTAGCCATGACTTGAGACTCAAGTAAGATAATTCTACTACCTTCAGCAATCCAGATACTCTTTTCATACTGTTTTTAGGGTTCCCATAGACAAGAATCGACTGCAAAAGGACAAACGTTAACCCAAGAAAACAAGTTAGTGTCTTACAGAGATTTATCAAGTTAAAAATTAACTTTCAGAATGCATTACATGCATAACCAAAGAGTTGTGTATGTTGATCCAGAAAGCTAGCTTCTCTTCATGATTCAACTTTCTTGGATTCACTCCTTCTAACTTATTAACAAGCGACCTAAACATTTTACATTGAAAAAATAATGATAGAATTAAATAAATAAGATAGTCTTAACTAATATAAACCAAGAGAAGTGGTTGTTAATAGAAACCTGAAATGCTTTAAAGCAGGTTCAACTTCATTTAACTTCTCAGAATCTCTACATATAGATTTCACCATTAGTAATTTGTCGTACGGTCGGCTAGTGACCTTCAGCTTCTCTTTTCCGCGAAATGGACTACTAGATTCTTGATCATCACCCAATGATTCTTGACCCCCAAGTTTACGAAATACTTCTGAGATACACTTGATCATCTCTTCAGACAAACTGTTTGGTGATTTGGTAACGTTTTCAGAAACATATGTCCCAACCATCACATCGATATCAGCTTGCTATAACCAAAAAAAGCATATTAGTATTGATAAAGCAAAAAAAAAAACTCAACAGAAAAAGTTGCTTCTACCTCAAGCATTGAGAAAGGGAGAGAGTGATGGTATGATGAGTCCATCGCTTGGGGAGACATCCTAAAGGAATAGCCTGAACAATGAGACAAGGATGAGTGGCTTCGGAATATTCCAGAGTCCTCTAGAACTTTCTGCGGGCTGCAGATTGCGGTTTTTTGTGAATCAGTGAGATTATTAGTAGACACAAGAAGATCCTCTGATATCTCTTTCTCCTCTGGTTCTAAGTTACTTGTAATTCTGTTGTTGAAGAACCTTCGGTATAACAAAAGAAGATATCTTTCTAAGTACATCACTTGCAACTCCAAGCCTGCAATTTCACTCACCAGTTTCTTTGCTTCCTAAATCATGAAACATTAAAAAAAAAATTATTTTCAGTTTCTTACTTGTATTACAATGTAGTCAAGGCTTAATTGTTTTTTATAACCTTGGGGATAGAAGGATCTTCGTTTCTACAATCTTCCAAGAACGATTTGCGTCTAAGAACTGTCTCCAACTCACGCCGTACTAAAACTTCATCTTCTTGAAGCAGCAAATCAAGCTGCAAATAAAGAGTTTTGAAGATTTAAGGTCTGTTTTGATTGTCTGTTCTTTAGACAATCTTTAGAGAAAACTTTCTTCGAACCTCATCACATGACACTCTCTGAGGCTGTAGTTTTCTGCATTTTACAAGAGATTGGAGCTGTTCTATCTCTCTCTGCAACGTTTGATCCTAAAGAATAAAAAACTCATGTTAATTTGATGAGCGATGAAGAAATAATCTTTAACAAACAAAGTTGACCGTTCGGACCATGTGAAATCTATCTATGTTGTGAATGGCTTCACTTGATTTGTTGTTTTTGAGAGATTTTTTGAGGACTGGATCACTGGAAAAATGGTGGACAACACAGAAACTTGTTAGGACAGGACTGCTGAATCATATATAAAGGAATGGAGAAGAAGAGACAGAACCTTCTTGAACGTTTGTGAATCGAATTTGTTGTTGTCATGAGTGATCTGAAACTCTGAAGGGTTTGCTTCGGTGAACAACTTGTTATAAGACACACTTTGTTATATGAAAAATCAAAGTAAAAACGACTAAGCAGCTGATATTCACTGAAACGCATTAATGAGATATATAAAATAATTAGATAGTGACAAAAAAGTTACAGAAGAACAAAGGAAAGGTCAAAAACAGATGAAACAATGAATAAACATTATACCACAAATTGAATGAGACTACTCATTAAAATAAAGAAAATTTATCTTAGTATAAAATGTATTTTTCTTATAGAATTTTTTTGTTTGTTATAGAAAATGTAAAAAGTACTAAATTGCTTGATACTAGTATTGTTTTTTCATCCCTTCTTCACCTAACTTCTTTAGGTTACAGTAAATGCATTTACGCATAATCATGCGCATAGTTTTATTAGGATTAGGCACGAAAGGAAAGTCACAAAAACAAGAAAACAATAAGAACATACTATTGGCGTCAAGTGGGTTTAGCATTTTCACAATATGGTTTCCCTTGGATAAAATTACAATTTATTCTCATGTCGTCCACATATTTATGTTTTTTCTTAACATATTTATGTTAAATTCGAGTATTTTGTGAATAATAGATACAACTGTTTTAATATCTATCGCGTGGTCAAAGTTCCATCTGAGTATAACTCGCTGTCGGATATAACCATTTGCATAATCATTATAGAAATAATTTGGCTATCTATCTATTTCATTATTCATAGTTTCATATTTGACCAGTCCGATCTCGGTAAGAAACATGCCTTTGATTGAAACACTATTATTATTAAAAAGAAACAAACAATATGTAATTATTGGTTTGACATCGGGTCTGATGTTTTGTAAAAAGTAACCTTTTTCATGCAAACAAAAATCACCAAGGACCACTTATAAATTGGAGATTTCCTGTTTGTGTGTGTGAAGCTGTAATGCTAATTCATCTTTATGATCATATTGGTGGTTTTCAGATGATAATCAAGACGGGTTGTGGGCTAAAACCCACAAAATAGGAGATTTATACACTAAGATTTAGTATATAAGAACAATATATTGCAAAAAACTAAATGATATCAAAAAGAGTTAGTATAGAAATTTATATCACAATTTCCTTTATGCTTTAATCGGTTAAATATCGGACCGGACCTGATCAGGATCATCAGATTTTATTACACAAGATTCTATATTATTTGGAGCATGATTGTATGCTTTTGCTAGTTTTATTTTCATGATACATTACCTGATTTATAAGTTAATTTTCACATAAATAATAAACTTAGATAAACTCGTAATATTTTCGTGGGAGAGCTAATTAACATTTGCAAAAAATTATTGAAAAACCAGAGATTCTCTTGAAATTTTGGTTCCACGTGGTGTATATGTATTGGCCATATATACTAGTCAAGTGGAACCTTTCTAAGCTCCACTGAAGATTCAAAATTTTGTAAAAGCATTTCACGAAGATAAAAGAAAACTTCTTTTGACAAAGCATCATCCGCAAGAATTACTAATGTTAAATGACAAAAAGGTCACTTTGGTGGGTGTCTTTTGATTAAAGAGATTGTGCATGGAGTGGCAAGGACTTGATTGAAATGGTAAAGGGAAGCCTTAAAAGCGATGAAAGGTGAGAAAGCTGTCAAAACCTTTTGCTACAACAAATCTACTACAGGCAACGTACTATTAGAGATACATATTTTCTAAAATAAATGTGTTATTTAATGTTGTAAGTTACTAAGTTGGAACAGACTAGTCCTCAATAGCCAATGACACAACACAAGTTTTGGCGCGATATCATCAATGACATAATTATAAAAAATAACATAATTGTAAAATATTGCTAGATATTTGGTTTTGTTTGGAATGATTCGATGTGTCTAAACGTAAATTTAAGTCTATTCATGATCAAACTATAGAACAAAACAAAACTTTGTTGTGAATATATAAAAAAATAATAAAGATAATCCAAGAGAGAGGTTATAGAAGATTCATAGTTTGGGATTGTGTTCTTCGTTTTGTGGTTTCCCATATTTATGTTCCGTAGTTTTCTCTCCGAGACGTAAGGCGACAACTCTTTCTTGTCTTCTGAGTTCTTGTCTCGATTGCCCCATTTTCAACACAAACTAACTCCCAAGTACATCGGCTCTTCTTACCATGCACCCAGTGATCTAGTATTACTATTTCAGGCCAGTGTTATACAGTTGGTCGTATAACGTATGCAAAAAAATTGTCTATACAAGAGTTTGATGCCTTTAACTTTTATATAAACTTTAGCAGCTAACACTGATGCTTCATGAGTGTTATCCCATGGGGATGCACACAGTAACTTAGTACTATGCATCTTTTTTTGCATGTGTGAATCAGTGGGATTGTTTGTATTACACTGCAAATAATCCCACTGATTCACACATGCAAAAATGAATTGCCTTATCTCTTTCTCACTTTTAAGAAATCTGAAGTTAAGGCCACCAATTCGTTTCACACATAACTAGTGATTGATGACCTGATATGTAAGCGGTGGTGTTGGAGGCTTCATGTCGTCGTCCCTGCAAGTATTTAAGTCACTCAGCTCACATAAGAAGAAGTAATAACAATTGAACACGGCTTAAAGGAGCAATCTATCTCTAATCTTACATTGTGTAAGGTGGCAAAGGTCTTGGCTTCAGCTGATCAGCTGCATTGTCTTCTGAATTAAGAAAAGTGTGTAAGAGAGATACCACAAAGATATCTCCTTAACTATCGTATATATCAATTCCTCTGTTTTAGGAATGTTAGTTAATAGCTTGTCTTAGTCTCCAAGACTCATTGATGTATATATCCTGCCATTGTACATTGAGTTTAATATATGAAATACAATCTTAACATGGTATCAAGAGCATAACGATACCCTAGAATATTTTTTTTTCCCCCTAGCCGTCATCTTCTTTATCTTTTTCTTTCTCTCTCCGATCTGCACCTTCCTCCATAACCATGGCTGCTAATGCTGCACATGAGATTGTCGATGGCAACAAACCTCTGTTGAACATCAATATGGTCAACATCACAAAACTCACATCCGCAAACTACATGACTTGGAGCCTTCAAGTCCATGCCTTGCTGGATGGCTATGACTTGGCCGGTCACATCGACGGCACAACCCCTGCACCTGCAGAAACAGTTACTGTCAACGAGATCGCAGCTGCAAACCCTGACTTCACCAAATGGCGTCGTCAGGATCGTCTCATCTACAGTGCCCTTCTCGGCACTCTCTCTCCCTCCATCCAAGCGCTTGTCACATCCTCCAAGTCTGCATATGAAGTATGGAAGTCTCTAAGTGCTACCTACGCCACTCCGAGCCGAGGACACATCCAACAACTCCGTCTCCAATTGAAGAACTTCACAAAGGGAGACAAGAGCATCGATGAGTACATGAGGGGCCTGACGACTCGCTTCGATCAACTAGGCCTACTTGGCAAACCGTTGGATCATGAAGACAAGATTGAGTACATCATTGATGGACTCCCTGAGGAGTACAAGTCTGTTACTGATCAAGTAGAAGGCCGTGACACCACCCCCTCGATCATAGAGATCCACGAGAAGTTGATTAACAAAGAAGCTAAACTCTTGGCAGTCACCACACCCACCTCTGCTTCAGTACCGATAACAGCGAACATGGCTACCTCGCGCCCTAAACAGCAACATCAAACTCGGGGACCTGGCTGGAACAACAACTACAAGCAGAATCAGTACTACCCGCAGAAACAAGAGAATAAAGGATCCAAAGGATATCAAGGCCGCTGTCAAATCTGCAGTACCTTCGGTCACAGTGCTAGGCGATGCCCTCAGATGCAGCAACAGCAAATCCCCACCTCAGGCACGCCCTTCCGTCCGTGGCAACCACGAGCAAATGTTGCTGTCGCTGCTCAACACCCTTCAACTGCCTGGCTCATGGACTCCGGTGCTACACATCATCTCACCAGTGATCTGCATAACATGTCTCTGCAACAGCCCTATCTTGGTGACGACTCAGTGATGATCGGCGATGGCTCTGGCCTCTCCATCTCACACACCGGTTCAATAACTCTTCCTTCCTCTGCAAGAAAATTATTTCTCAATAATGTTCTATGCGTACCTAATATCAAGAAGAACCTTATATCAGTTTATCGCTTATGTAACGCTAATAAAGTTTCTGTTGAATTTTTCCCTGCTCACTTTCAGGTGAAGGATCTCAGCTCGGGGGTCCCATTAATCCAAGGCAAGACCAAGGATGAGCTCTATGAGTGGCCAGCCAACTCATCAACCCTTCAAGCCTTTTTCATCTCCTCTTCCTCAAAATAAGTTTATCCGATTGGCATTTCCGCCTAGGACACCCGTCTGCCTCTATTCTCAAAACTATTGTTTCAAATTTTTCTTTACCCTGCAAACAGTCTGTAACCCAAAACACTTTGTGCTCAGATTGTGCTATTAATAAATCTCATAAACTTCCTTTTCATCAAACCTCAATCACTTCAACTCGCCCTCTACAATATATATTTTCGGACCTTTGGAGTTCACCTGTTGTCTCTATTGATAACTACAAATACTACCTTGTGTTAGTTGACCACTACAGTCGCTATACCTGGCTCTACCCCTTGAAACTAAAGTCACAAGTCAAGGAGACATTCAAAGCCTTCAAAGCACTCGTAGAGAACTTCTTCTCCACAAAAATCGGCACACTATACTCAGACAATGGAGGAGAATTCATTGCTCTTCGTCATCTCCTATCTGAAGCCGGCATCTCTCACCTCACCTCACCACCTCACACACCAGAACACAATGGGATCTC
Source organism: Raphanus sativus (assembly GCF_000801105.2). Lineage (NCBI taxonomy): Eukaryota > Viridiplantae > Streptophyta > Magnoliopsida > Brassicales > Brassicaceae > Raphanus > Raphanus sativus. Next base: position 9,971 of record NW_026615532.1, on the reverse strand, counting down.
CGAAAGAAAACACAGACATGTCGTCGAAACGGGGCTCACACTTCTCACCCATGCCTCTATGCCCAAGTCTTACTGGTCCTATGCATTCGCCACCGCCACCTACCTCATAAATCGTCTCCCGACTGATGTACTTCAGATGGATTCCCCATTTCACAAACTGTTCGGAAGCCAGCCGAACTACACGAAAACTCGTGTCTACGGCTGCCTCTGTTTTCCATGGTTACGGCCATATACACAACATAAACTTGAGGATCGCTCTATGCCTTGCGTCTTTATTGGCTACTCGCCTACTCAGAGCGCCTATTTATGTCTCGAACGAAACACTGGCCGCATCTATGTCTCTAGACACGTACGTTTTGATGAATCCATCTTCCCTTTCAAAACCAAACCCAAACTCAACCAGACACCACCTACACCAAACACGTCTCCCCCTATTCCCTCTCCCATAGCTACTGCAATACCTATACCTCAACAACCACAACCTCCCACTCACCCAACCTCGCCAACCCCACTCGTAGAGCAAATGGGAACCTCGAGCTCGGAACCTCACTTGTCAGTTCAGGTAACATCTTCAACACCTACTTTAAGTGTTACTAACGGTAATATTGGTGCTGCAGAGTTCTCAACAGGTTCTATGCCACCCGCTCCTGACACAGCTCCGAACGCATCATCTCAGTCGGGCTCGTCTTCTCCGACTGAATCTCCGTCTCCGGCGCCGTCTGCTACAGGGTCATCCTCTTCGTCTTCACCTCCACCATCACCTCCACCATCCCCGACACCACCACCTCCTCCGGCATCTATCAACAACCATCCGATGATGACTCGCAGGAAGAACCAAATCATGAAACCAAATCAAAAATACAACTACTCTGCGGCTCGGGTGTCTGCTATACCAGCTGAACCAAACACCATCACTCAGGCGCTCAAAGATAAAATATGGAGGGGTTCAATGTCGACGGAAATAGATGCCTTTGTGCGCAATGGAACCTTCACTCTTGTTCCACGCAAGCCGGGAAGCAACGTCGTTGGTTGTCGCTGGCTCTACAAAAACAAGTACAACTCTGATGGTACTCATCGCTGCCCGAAATCTCGACTGGTAGCAAAAGGGTACAAGCAAGAGTTTGGACGAGACTATGTTGACACCTTCAGTCCCGTTATCAAATCCACAACCCTCAGGATGGTTCTTGACATTGCAGTTAGCAACTCTTGGCCTGTGAAACAATTGGACGTCAATAACGCCTTTCTTCAGGGCACACTAACGGACGAGGTTTATATGGAACAGCCACCGGGGTTCATAGATACGGACAGACCTGATTATGTTTGTCGCTTGCACAAGGCTGTTTATGGCCTCAAATAGGCTCCGAGAGCATGGTACATGGAGCTCCGCAGCTTCCTCCTGAGCTTGGGATTCAAGAACTCTCTAGCGGACACTTCGCTCTTTGTTCTACACTACGGAGGACATCACATCTACCTACTTGTTTATGTCGATGATATCTTGGTGACTGGCAACACCAACTCTGGTATTCAACGCATCTTGGGTCTTCTAGCTGAGAGATTTTCAGTCAAAGATGCAGAGGATCTAAACTACTTTCTCGGCATAGAAGCTCATCGCACATCAACTGGTCTTCACCTATGTCAGAGGAAGTACATCTTGGATCTACTTCACAAATACGACATGATGAACGCAAAGCCGGTCACTACGCCCATGGCATCCTCTCCGAAACTCAGTCTCACTTCCGGTACAAGCCTCTCTGACCCTACCCAGTATCGACGCTTAATAGGAAGTCTCCAATACCTTCAGTTCACTCGTCTTGACATCGCCTATGCTGTTAATCGGCTCTCACAATTCATGCACAAGCCAACTGAAGACCACTGGCAGGCTGCTAAGCGAATACTACGTTATCTAGCGGGTACACCAACACACGGTATCTTCTACACTGCTAAGAACTCTCTCACGCTTCGAGCTTACTCAGATGCCGACTGGGCTGGAGACAGTGACGACTATGTTTCTACAAACTCGTTTGTTATCTATCTTGGCCAACATCCCATTTCCTGGTCGGCAAAGAAACAAAATGGTGTTGCAAGATCATCTACGGAAGCGGAGTATCGAGCGGTTGCTAATGCCACCTCTGAAATCATATGGATTTGCAGTCTCCTTTCTGAGCTTGGGGTTTCACTTCAGTCAGCTCCAGTTGTGTTCTGTGACAATGTCGGAGCAACTTTCCTCTGCGCAAACCCGGTGTTCCACTCTCGCATGAAGCATATTGCCATCGACTATCACTTCGTTCGTGGACAAGTACAACGAGGAGCTTTATCAGTCTTACATGTTAACACTCGTGATCAGCTCGCAGATGCATTGACGAAGCCTCTCACTCGTGCTCGGTTCTTGGAACTACGGAACAAGCTTGGCGTGGCACCCACGCTGCAGCTTGAGGGGGCGTGTAAGAGAGATACCACAAAGATATCTCCTTAACTATCGTATATATCAATTCCTCTGTTTTAGGAATGTTAGTTAATAGCTTGTCTTAGTCTCCAAGACTCATTGATGTATATATCCTGCCATTGTACATTGAGTTTAATATATGAAATACAATCTTAACAAAGTGTCTGTCACATTGGTTACAGTTTCTGCTTCTGAAGGTAGTTTCAGATTTGTCATAGCTGCATTACAATACAGCCAAAGCAACACAGTTATGTTAGTCCATGACAATAGAAACTCGTTAGTCCCCAAGGATGTCACCAAAATGAAGTTACTAACTTGTGCAGATGTTTATGCTCATAGCTTCACAAAGAGGCAATGGTGAAACAAGAAAGAAAGATTAGACAATGAACAAACCACTTTGAGAGCATGGCTTACCAGCATCAACAAGGTTCTTGGTAGCTAAGTAATCGATCATGTAGGGGCCTGTAATATCAGAAACATTTTTCTTTCTTAAGTTGAGTATCTTTTATCTTTGTTTTGGAACTTCATTTCCTTAACACTCTGCAAAAAGTGTTTAACTGGGGAATAAGGCGTCATTCAAGAAGGATGACTAATAACAAAATATTGAGTTTTAAATGCAAACTCATACTTGCACAATACTAACTGCTCTCTGAGCGCTTCGAGCTCCTGCTCTACTTCGAAATCTCTAACGGAAATGGCAGAACGTTTGATGATGATGGTGCTCTTCTCGTATTCCACCAATTACATTGGTTAACAGAACCAGAGTCGTTTACACATACATGATCATCAAACAATAGACATTTGGTCTAAGATGGTGGCTTAATGTGATGATAGCTAACCTTTGTCACTCTATTATCCTAAAACAAAACAAATCATTTTTCTCACCATACAAAGACAAACTGAAAGCAAACAGAAAATCAAATGAAAACAAGTCCATCCATAGATAGAAGAGGTTGATGATACTGGTTCAGTCTGAGACGGTTTTCAAGACAGTTAAAACACAAAAAGCCAAACTGCATGCAAATTCCAAAAGAGAGTTTTGGCACAAAAAAAAAAAAACTAGGAGATGGCTTTGTTCTTCAGCCACTTCTGCTCCAAATAATCGTTCACCAGAAGCTGAACATTGCAACTCGACAACTTGTTGTAGAGTTCGAACATCTCCTGGACAAGTTTCGAAATCTCACGGTTTCCTAGCTGTGTAGGATCATTCTCTTCAACATAGATCTCCATCTCCTTCAAACACGGAAAATAGTCCAAGAAATGCTTTATCATCGCCATCTCTTTCATCGTTCCTCGAAACCCTTGAATCTCCAGCTCTTTCACTGGACAAACTGTGAGTGAAAGTCCTTTTCCGTCCCGAGATATGCAGTCACAAGCATCCCCACACTCGTCTGTCACATGGTGCACCAGATCCTAAAAAGCACCAAGAAGACCCATTAAGAGATTCAAAGTATCAAGTATGAACTCAAGTTGTTTATATACCTGAATGAGTAGAGTTTCTAAATGTGGAGAGTTCCTTAGAAGAGCTGGCATTGCTTGCCATCCTCGATCCTTGTTACTCTTAATAGCTAATGATTTGAGGTTGTTGAACACTGGGATCGATTCAGAGCACATAGAAAGAGCCTGACACAACAAAACAAACCATTTTTAGAATTACATATGTCTCAAACCTAATCAATCATAAACAGAGAGAAAAGAAAACAGACCTCAAGAGTATCAGGAAGCAAGCTAAGATCCGGAACATTCCGTATGCCATGAAAGAGTTTCCACACATTAGTAAATGCGAGAGCCTCTTGCTCGTCAAACCAAACAGGTTCTGGCTCTCTAAGGTGCTTGAGTTGGTCTTCACTTAAGCAGAGGACGATTCTAGCATCAACTAAGTTCTCCATATTAACCACAGGATAGTCAGACGCAACAGAATCAGAGTAGTAAAAGTGAAGGAGGCTCGGTGTATCAAACGATAAACTGCTTACAATATCGTTCAACTTTATCGTCAGGGACGTGACGGTTGCGCTCGACACTGTGACATCCCCCATATCTTTCCATATAACATCAACCAGAAGCAACTCCTCAAGGGAAGGCAGAGCGTGAAGCAGAGTGTTAAACTCGTTAGGACAAACATGAACCGAGTCAAGAACCAGAGTCTTAAGCAACGGTAAAGAAATGCGATTAGCAACCAAGGAGATATAAATCCCACAGTCTATTCTCAGACTAACCAGCGTGCTACACTCGAAGCATTTGGGAGAGAGCTGGTAGTAATCATCATCATCATCATCATCATCTTCGTCGTCACCACGGTTCAAAACGATAGCTAGATCAAGATCCGAAACGCCGCGAGATAACACATTGCTAATCCAACCATCTAGACGAGCTGTATCTACCAGGGTGAAACACTTGAGAGAGAACTTCTTTAGCGGGGAGTTACCTTGCGAGGCCAAAACTCTGTCAACAAAGTCCATGAAGCTCCGTATGATTTCTGGTCTGTAGCGTTTATCCTCTTCCGGATGAAGGAAGGAAGAGTCGTCGATGGTGAGGTAAGGGACGAATGCGAGAAGGTTGCGCCATCTCTTGGCGAGAATCGATGTCAGAGCAGCCTCCTTTGTGGTAAGGAAAGACAAGATGTGACAAAGGACCTCGTCTGGAAGATTGCTAACACGATCCATCTTCTTCTAAAATTCAAGTAACAACTAACTAAATCTAATTGAGTAGAAATCGAGAAAACTTCGAATCAAGAAACCCTAAGAAGAGAATAGAATCAGTAGTAGTAGTAGCAGAAGAGATGAGTGAACTTTGAATCACAAATGTTTAATCCAACACCCAAAGTCTAGAGATTTTCAGGGGGCATGCATCCAGTGAGAGGTGAGAGTAAATGAGATTTGATAGTGTTAAATCGCTCCTTTCTGTAGCCCTCCTACACATAAGGGGAGGTACGAAGAAGAGGAAGCAAAACACACATAGGGGTTTGATATTGAAGACGAGCGCAAGACTCGAGCCTAGTGGGAATATCTTTTGGTTATATCAATCGTTTACCTTTTAAATGTCACCGGTTTAGATCGATTGTTAAAAATGTTAATAAAATCGATTGTTTTTGTTTGGACCGGTTTTCAACCAATAACGTAGAAAATCGATGGTTCACCTTTTAAATCGATTGTTTTTGTTTGGACCGGTTTTCAACCAATAACGTAGAAAATCGATGGTTCACCTTTTAAATGTCACCGGTTTAAATCGATGGTTCACCTTAAAATGTTAACCGGTTTAGATCGATTGTTTTATTTGGACCGGTTTTCAACCGAATAACGTAGAAAAAATGGGTGATATGCGAGCAATAACAAGGAAGCAATAAAAAATTATGTCAAAAAAAAAAAACAAGGAATCAATAAAATAAAATTAAAAAACAAATTAAATCTCTTCTGCAAAATGTGGTCACATCACGTTTCACAGAATTGAGGGAAAAATAACAATACCTACCTGACCACCAAACAATGTATCGTCTACAGCAAGAGTGAGGTTATATGACTTATGAGTTTCCTTGTATGCATCAGTGGGTCTTTCCATTCCTCTATAGGCCTGACTATCTGATGAAATAAGCTGCAAAGACAGAGTCCTAAGGCATGATACAATCAAAAGAGTCTATGAATATGTAAGATACTTTTTGAATCACTCACTGCGTAGTTGAGACCACTTGCAGTCAAGGCTTCTTCAGCTTTCCTCTTCCAACACAGAACTCCCCAGGAACAGGCTTCAGAAAATAAAGTTGTATTACAAGAACATGACATTAAGACTTCTCAAACAAAAAAGGAAACATTACAGACTTACTTGAGATCGGCAGCAGGAAACCCAAATCTGTTACTGTTAGTCCTCAAGAATGTCACCAAAATGAAGTTAAACAACTTTTGCAGATGTTGCTGCTCATAGTATCACAAAGAAAGAGAAAAGGCACAATGAACAAGGTTCTTGATGGCTAAGTAAAGGATCCTGTAATTATCAGAGACTTCTTTCTCACTAGCACCAATACAGAGATGCATTCCCCAAAGCAAATGATTCAAGCAGACAAGAAACAAGAGTAAGAAGACTCTTTAACCCAACCAGAATTGTGGAACTATGATTCAAGCATACAAGAAACAAAAAAAAAATTAACCTCACAGTTCTAGAACCAACTTTACCCAGATACAAAGACAAGATCTTGTTCCTTGGATTTCTTAACTCACTGCTGGGTTTGCTTCTGTCAGAGCAGAGCTTGCATTTATTATGGGACACCTTTGTTAAAATCATTACCAAGGAAAAAAAACTAACTAACAAAACTGTTTAGATATGCATGTAACTACTCGTAATCGAAGAGAAAAAGCAGAGTTACAGAAGTGTCATTACCTTTAAACTGGCGGATAAGTCAAATAGTTCAACACATAAGTCAAATTTAAACAATACTCTAACAATCAATAATAATACTCAAATAGTTCTTCAACACATAAGTCAAATTAAGAAGAGACCACTACACACAGCACCTAATACAAACAACGATACTAATTAGCTTATTAACTATTCCCCTCACTTGTCACCACTTCCAGGCACCCCCCACGGAGCCACCTCTTCTTCATCGACCCCTTGCCCCTTCCACTCACCCGGCCCCACCTTGTACAGCCTACCACCTCCACAAAGCATGAGCTCCCAGTTAAACGTAACACTCGCCCCTGATTCCTCAAATCCACTCGGGTAAATCTTTCCATCCCGGTTAGGTTTCTTAGCCACAAACACAGTGAAACCACGGTCTCCTAAATACTTAGTGGACATGTGCAAGTCCGAGTTCCCCGATATCAAAAGGACACTCCTAGGGAAACCCCCACTCCTCGTCTCAGTCTGCATCAGCTCGATCAACCTCGCAGCAGCTAAATCAGACTTCCTCTCGTAAGGAACGTCTTCTCTCGGCGGGACAGCTGTGTGGATGCGGACACCGCAGACGCCACCGTTCTCGTCGACAAAGCAGCAGTCTATGTTCCTCTCCTCGGTGTCGAAGAAGCGGAAGCCGTTGTTGTCCTCGAGGAAGGCTCTATCAGAGGCCGTGAACAGATCCGGACGGCCGCAGACGTACTTGTAGTTCGCGGAGAGCTGGTTGTTAGGGTTCTCCTGCTTCAAGGCTTGGTTGATCCGACCAACCAGATCCTGGATCGGGTAAGGATGGTTCGGGTCGTATGGGAACGGGCACGCTCCTGACTCCCAGAAAAGAGCAAACTCACGAGCCATGGGTCTGTCATGAAATCAAATCAAAACTGAATTAGGAGTTTTAACAACAACATTTTAAATCAAGTGGTGACTGAAAGTGGCGACATTACTCATTCTAGTCACAGCACAAACCATAAAGACTCTAAATATTTAAGCCTAAGAACAACTTGGACAACAAAAACATTTTTTTTAAAAAAAACGAGACTCTTATATTTTAAAAATATACGTAATACGCAGACTCATATAAAGAGACATTACCACAGAGATCGTTGATCTTCTTGGCAAGCTCCTTGATTTCTTTCTCTAGCAGCCCAAACCCCTGCAAAGACACACGAAACATCAAGCTCGAGACTCTACTCTTATCAAGACACGAACTTGAAACCAAATCACTAATCACGAAACACTCGAGACCCTCGATGACTAGAACCCTAAATACGCAGCAGGAGCGCCCAAATCAAACTAAAAAAAAAAATCGAAACTGAGGCAGACAAGTAGCGACTTACGAAGATGATTTTGACGGAGAGCGGTAACAACGACAGACTTGTCTGAACTTACTAGGGGATAGCGAGTGTGTATCTGTTTGTGTGCGTTTAATACTGGGATAGGCTGGATAGATGGGCCGGTAAGTTATCAAACAGGCTTAGTTGTGTTTGTCGACTAACAATGGGCTTTGATTTAGCCCAATATACTCTTCTGGTCCATGGATATGAACCGGTTTCAAACTGGATCGGTTCAAATCTAATTTCCAATTTAAAATTCGTACCGGGGGATGAGGATAAAGAGCTGTAATTTTTATCTACATAATCATTTCTAGTAATGACATGTATTGTTTGTTATGTAATTTTTATCTACATAATCATTTCTGTATGCGTGTGTTTGACATGTAATGATATTTCCATTCAATCAATTTATCCCGTACATTAACTTGTGATCTCTGATTGTTTGTTAAGGTTTTGTTTCATTGTGTGATACATACTATTTTAATAAATGAAATTATATGTATAGTAGAGTACTAGTAGTTGTGGAAGGAGAGAAACACTCAATTATATTCCTCCATCTCCTAAACAGATTCTTGCCCGGTTAGAGAGACTCACCAGATTCTCTGCAGCAAGCTCACTTGTCTTGATCGCTCTAAGGTGCCTCTTCATGCTATTCAACACAACGGCACGGGTCATGATCAAGATAACTTCCTTACACTTTTGTCTGCTCACTTTCACAACCCCTCTCCTTGATAGCTAGGTGTGTACTGTCTTCTCTTGTGTCGATCATTGTCTGTGTATGTATGTGTGTGTTTGTATAGAGAATCATGAAGATATAAAACATAAATGTGAATATCATTATTGAGATATGTATATATTTAGTTAAAGAAACTAGGTTTAATGTTTATATTCTTATCTTCCTATATAAGTTGTACATGTATAAGCTTTATGATCATGAGAGTAAATATAATTATTCCCATCTATCTCTTATCATATTATTTACATGGTATCAGAGCCACAATGATCTAACGATCTGTTCCGTTCCTGTTTTTTATTTTATTTCCTTCAAGCCACAAAGCTTTTTTATTTTTCGATTTCAAGCCATTGAGCTTCTTTTTACTATATTTTCTGTTAAGCTATATGCTTTCACCATTCATGTTCATGTGAACCTCTAAATCTAAGCCATTGAGCTTCTTATTATTCATGTCTCCAAAGACTTCTGGATCTATTTATTCTTTCTGAAAAAAAAAAAATATTTTCTTTGTTCTATATTTCTTAGGTATTAAAAAAAACATTAAAAAGAAAGAAAAGTTTTGTTACCATGCCAAAGCTTCCTACCATCATTCAAGCTCATCAAACGAGCCTCTGAATCTATGAATCTATAAGCCTTCAAGCTTCTGTTTTGTTTCCTGTTTCTAAGCCAAGTTGCTTCCTCTCCAACCATCTCACGTTGACGAGGCTTCCAATGTCAAAAAAAAAAAAAAACCCAAATCTTATGTCCTCCAGTCTCTCGCTACCACAGTTACTGGATCCGCTGCGTTCACAAACACAGATCATTGGATCTCCGCCTCTCTCTATCCCCATCCTGAGATCTCTTTGATCGCCACCAACGAAAAAAAAGCATCAAGCTCATAGCCACCATTGCGCTCTCCGTCATGTCTTGATCTATTATCGTTCAATCTCAAGCCTAGCTTCAGTTGTCACTTCATCACCGCCTTGAGTTTGAGGGGGCGTATAGAGAATCATGAAGATATAAAACATAAATGTGAATATCATTATTGAGATATGTATATATTTAGTTAAAGAAACTAGGTTTAATGTTTATATTCTTA
>NW_026615531.1:35000-42500 GCF_000801105.2 Raphanus sativus | reverse complement strand
CTGCACTGCATCCACCTTCAAGGCTGTACATGCCTTTGGGAGTGGAGTCCGGCCTTCTCCATTCTCTTCTGGCCATTTGCGTGTGTTACCATGATGTAGAGGAAGCCTAGGGTGTGTTCATCCATGATCAAACACCACCCAAGGGTCGTGCATCACTTCCCACTTCAGTTCCCATGAAACTGCCTTTCTACACACCACTGCCCTTAAGGCTGCTCTTGGACTTTGAGAGTGAATCCGGTCATCTCCCTTCTTCCCTGGCTATTTGGATGTGTAGTAAGGATGTAGAAGAAGCCTATGGCGTGACAAACCATAATCAAAACACACCAGAGGGTCGTTCTCAACTCCCCTCTTGATTGCCACCAAAACTGCCTCTTTGCTGCCTTCAAGCCTCTCTTGGTCTTGGATTGTGTAATCCGACCATCTCTCTGTTTTTCTCTATTTTCTTTTGTGTTTCAGGAAGAAGAATGAAGCCCTGACGTGCCTGCAAAGGCACGGACTTGCCTTGTATTTATAGAAGAAGGGGTGGTTACTTCTTAACCATTGCATCCCTTCGGTTTCATTTCTGGCCATTGATTTAATCAATGGTCCAGATCACACCTGTTCGCCTATGGCAGTTACCAGACGTCCTTGACATGCCTAACTGCTCCTAGACATGTCACACACAAGCCTTAGCTGGTTGCCCAAGCCCCTGGTCCAACCACAAGTGCCCACCGGCTCACCGGCACACCCGGGTGGTCCACATGGTCCGACCACTGTCCGGACCTGGCCCAACTGCCCAAGACTTGAACACTCAGTCTAGCTGAGTTGAGCTGATCCCCAGCTGACCCAGCTGAGTGAGCTAGTTCATCCAGCTCAGGGAGCTGACACACTCTTCAGTGAGCTACACTGAGCTGCACTACACTTCATTTAGCTGGCCGAGCTTGCTCACTGCATCGCCCAGCTGCCATACACTTTGTACAGCTCCTTTATACTTGTCTCCTTCTTGGTTTAGCTATATCTTAGCTTCCTGATGCCCTTAACCTTACTTCCAGGCCATGATACCCTTGTGTTTAGGTCACATGAGCTGACTGGTGCGTCTCCTTGCACCATGGTCGATCCTAAGGATCATATCCAGGATCAGGGACATGACAAGTCTCCCCCACTTAGAATGGATTCGTCCTCGAATCCAGTGGTGCTGTCGTCTTGCTTGATGCCAAAGGTTCCACCGAACTCTTTTGCATCATCATCCTTGTTCCATTTCACTGATCACCTTTTTGATCAATGTATGAACAAGTCTCCCCCACTTGGACGGAACTCACTTGATTCCGAACCAAGTGGTCTTCTCCTTTTACATATCACACCATAACAGACTTGTGTCACTGAACTCAACTTTCCAAGTTGCAGTCTAGTATACACCAAGTCAATTATTCTCTGAGCCTAGTCCATGACTAGATCATTTTTAGTCCTTAAGAACTTACTGCATACTCGAGTCTTAGTAGATTTACCCAATCTCCAAGACACTCGATGTATCAGTCAAGTCTTTAAAGAACTCGATCACATTCCGGTCCTGTCCACTCCGGGACTCCACCGTTTCATTCCAACCATAGGTCAATCTCCGACTTGGTTGTCCTGCGACTCTCGTCCCTCACTGGACTTGGTCGACTTCATTCCAACCCTAGGTCAATCTCCGACTTGGTTGTGCTGCGACCCTCGTCCTTTACTGGACTTAGTCGACTTCAGCTCGGCCATCTCGGCAGGAGCCATGCAGTATGGGTTCTTTGACATTGGGGCCGTCCCTGGTTCCAGTTCTATTATGAACGGGTCAGCCCTATCAGGGGGAATGCCCTGTAGCGCCCGAAACACATCCTCGAACTCACTGACCAGCGGTATCCCGTCCGGGCCACCAACCCCTACGACCTCCTTAGTGCTGGTTGTGGCCAACTAGGCTCAACAACCCCGCTCAAGCATCCTTTCTGCACGGACTGCTGATAACACTAAGCATCCAGAGGCCGGATTAATACCTTGGTACTTGATCGGGGGTCCACACCCACTCTCAAACTGCATCCTCTCATGATGACAGTCCAAGGTGGCCCGATTCTTGCCAAGCCAGTCCATGCCTATGATCACCTCGTGATTCTTAAGGCGGACTACAATCAGATCCGCAGGCATTACCCTGTCTGTGATCAACAATCAGATCCGCAGGCATTACCCTGTCTGTGATCAACAATCAGATCCGCAGGCATTACCCTGTCTGTGATCAATACCAGGATGTCTCTAACCAGACAATCCCATGTTCCCATCTGGAACAAACCTTTCCGATCAATCTTGGACTCACAAACCTATGTGTAGCTCCAGTATCAGAAAGTACATGTGTTTCCACACCACTGATCATTAAGTACCTAGATGAGTAAGACATCGGTTTGATCACACATTTGGAAAACGTCCCATACCATTCTCCAAAGTGTCACACTTCTGTGAATGTCCCATACCATTCACAAGAGTGTTTATAATATACCTCAATCCCCATCATACTAAGCCACTTAACATCGTATACCCAATCCATTCAAATTGATCTAAGGAATCCTACCTTGCCTTATACTGAGTCCCAGCTGATCCATCTGATCCCAAGCCACTCGTATACTAGCCATGTAGTGTCTCCCTTAAACCAACTTGAACCTCGCAAATGCTCACTTGTTTTGAACGGCCACCAAGGATAACACTTACCCCCAAAGAGTGCTGCACGTTTCTTTCAACCTAAGCCACTCTCAGGTTCATGTTACTTCCCTGGTCCAGGTCATCCATAAAAGATCTTGCATTGCATCGATCCGTCCAATCCGTCTATTATTTCCAGATAACTAGATCAACCAACCTTCTGTTTCAGGATCTTGCCCTTGGAGAATGCATCTTGGCCAAGCCGGTTCACCTTGGAACTTTCCCGTTCACAAGCATGATACCCTATCTTGCCTCAGCTCCCTCTTGGCTCACCTAGTAAGGTTCCATGGTCGTCTCAGTTTCCAGAAATAATTTTGGTTTGGAACATTCTACCTTTGAGCAGTGAGTTGAGCTGAAGTTACAACCCAATCAGAACCTCCACTCATCTGCCTCAAAGGATCCACACTACCTGAGAAATACTTAGTTCTCATCTGAGCTATGTGCTCCAGCAACCTCAGGTAGTCCACTAACCAAGCTGCCCTAGCTGGTGGATCAATCTAGACCACCTCAGCTACTGGCCCAGCTTGATCATTAGCTGCCAAAACAGCTGCCCAATCAACCGGTTAGTCCTCTCATTGTTTGCAACAATTGTTTGGATCAGCCCGGTTCACATCACAAGAGGATTCAACTTCCCCTTCCAGCTGCAGCTCAGCTCTCCCCCACTAGAACCTCAGTAGGGTTGAGCTGACTTACAGTCAATCCAGCTTCATTGTTAACTTCCTCCAGCTGAGTCAACAATAAAACTGGTGGATTAATCACATCAGCATCTACTTGTCCGGATGCATGGGTGAACAACCACAACCCAACAATCCTAGAATCAAGCATGCTCTGATACCAACTTGTAAGACCCGAACCCGGCCGGCTAGGCCGCGGTCGATGCCTCACGTCGCTCAGTCCATACCCTGACCGAACCACTCAATTTTTCAATCTTTATATATACTTTCGCCTAAAGGCGAAGTCTATCTTGGACCTTAGCTTAAGACTACCTTAGTCATTCCCTAGCTTAGATCCTTTCAACTTATGCACAGCGGAATATTCTCTATCAACCATTGGTCTAAAACCAATCTAACACTTGTCAGGTCGAATCACCTTAGCCATGGTCAGTAGACACAACTACTACCAGCTCCAAGGTTGATCCTGAACCTAATCCAAGTCATACAATAACTGAGGTTCCATTCCCCTAACCATTCTATCTAGATCTATGCAATATTGCTAGATCATACCTTTGCCACATCCACGGAGCTTGATAGCTCTTTGTCTCAGCTGCCTTAGCTGTCTAGCTAGCTCATTCAGCTAGCTGAACTGAACCACTTCACTTGAGGTTCCCAACTCTCTTCCAGCTGATCGAGCTGCGAGGTAGCTTTGCCTAGCTCCCCATCCACTCGTCCAACTCCTCATTATACCTGTATAAACTCTCCCCTTAGGTACTTAGTCATTCAACCAACCATCCCCACAAACCAAGTACCTTTGGGAAGTCTTCAGCTGCAAAATCAACCTCAAGCAAACATGCTCCAAAAACTAATTAAAATTCATGAAATTCATGATAATTCATAACTAAGAGAATGGTCAAGTCAGATTTCTCAGAACTGGCCTCGATCATACTGATCTCGCCCATGAACAGCCCATATGGCCATAACTGACCACCTCTAAATCAATGAGATAAAACTAATCTTTCACCATGATAATTCATGATAAATACCCATTAAGAGATATTTGAAGTCGGATCCTAACAATTCCTTCAGGAACTATCAGATCTCCACTTACCTGCCCAACCAAGGCCATGGAGAGATTTCTCTGAACCGGCCACTCCATGGTTCAGTACCTCCACGTCTGATCAACATATAATAGGATTAATAATGCCCACCAGTTCCTGAGTCAATCAACCAACCACCCCACATGACTCAGAACTGATGAGTCTTCACACATACCTAACCGGCCATGGAACTATGTCCCACTGAACCTGATTAGTGTTGCTCTTACCACTGGTGCATCCTTTGATCAATCAGATCAGACACCTTGATCCATCATCCATGGATCAGGTCGTCCATCCTTGCCCATGATCAGATCACACACAGCCTTCCTTGTATAAACACACCAGCACAATACTTGTGGTCCATACCAACAAGTACCAGCCTTACTCCTCTCCTTTGCTTGCTGTTGGATCCAAACGAATTGGACCTTACACTCCACATGGTTCCTCTGTCTCTAGGACTCCCATGTGTCTCATCAGTGGGTCGGACTCATGGTTCACACCATGATCAAACCCAACACCAAACCATGATCCATCATTGATCACTATCCAATGAACAGCATCTAACCATCATCCCACATGGATGAGTTAGATCAGTTATGATCCGCCCCTTTGTCCAGGGTCTTGGATTCCTAAGACACATCACAATATACATTCCTCAAGGGGCGTGCCATGCCTGGCCTTGATCCCACCCCAAGAGACACAACACAGACATAAACATACACATAAACATAAGTAATCAACACATGTTACCTCATACTTGATCTTGCTAGACCTTGTGCTTCCCTGATCAGGTCCGGCCTTGTGCCTCTTGCACTTGTCTTAATCAGGTCTTATCACATACCTCCAGTATTGATAAGATCCATACATGGGTCGCACCCATCATCCCTTCCATGGAACTTCCATGAAAACAGTTTCTGCACTGCATCCACCTTCAAGGCTGTACATGCCTTTGGGAGTGGAGTCCGGCCTTCTCCATTCTCTTCTGGCCATTTGCGTGTGTTACCATGATGTAGAGGAAGCCTAGGGTGTGTTCATCCATGATCAAACACCACCCAAGGGTCGTGCATCACTTCCCACTTCAGTTCCCATGAAACTGCCTTTCTACACACCACTGCCCTTAAGGCTGCTCTTGGACTTTGAGAGTGAATCCGGTCATCTCCCTTCTTCCCTGGCTATTTGGATGTGTAGTAAGGATGTAGAGGAAGCCTATGGCGTGGCAAACCATAATCAAAACACACCAGAGGGTCGTTCTCAACTCCCCTCTTGATTGCCATCAAAACTGCCTCTTTGCTGCCTTCAAGCCTCTCTTGGTCTTGGATTGTGTAATCCGACCATCTCTCTGTTTTTCTCTATTTTTCTTTTGTGTTTCAGGAAGAAGAATGAAGCCCTGACGTGCCTGCAAAGGCACGGACTTGCCTTGTATTTATAGAAGAAGGGGTGGTTACTTCTAACCATTGCACCCTTCGGTATTCATTTCTGGCCATTGATTTAATCAATGGTCCAGATCACACCTGTTCGCCTATGGCAGTTACCAGACGTCCTTGACATGCCTAACTGCTCCTAGACATGTCACACACAAGCCTTAGCTGGTTGCCCAAGCCCCTGGTTCAACCACAAGTGCCCACCGGCTCACCGGCACACCCGGGTGGTCCACATGGTCCGACCACTGTCCGGACCTGGCCCAACTGCCCAAGACTTGAACACTCAGTCTAGCTGAGTTGAGCTGATCCCCAGCTGACCCAGCTGAGTGAGCTAGTTCATCCAGCTCAGGGAGCTGACACACTCTTCAGTGAGCTACACTGAGCTGCACTACACTTCATCTAGCTGGTCGAGCTTGCTCACTGCATCGCCCAGCTGCCATACACTTTGTACAGCTCCTTTATACTTGTCTCCTTCTTGGTTTAGCTATATCTTAGCTTCCTGATGCCCTTAACCTTACTTCCAGGCCATGATACCCTTGTGTTTAGGTCACATGAGCTGACTGGTGCGTCTCCTTGCACCATGGTCGATCCTAAGGATCATATCCAGGATCAGGGACATGACAGAAGCGCCGTTCGGACCGCCTTGAATTATAATTACCACCGAGCGGCGGGTAGAATCCTTTGCAGACGACTTAAATACGCGACGGGGTATTGTAAGTGGCAGAGTGGCCTTGCTGCCACGATCCACTGAGATTCAGCCCTTTGTCGCTAAGATTCGACCCTCCCCCTTTTCCATTCATTGTGCCTCCCCAAAACGTCAAAAACAAAAAACCCAAAAAAAATTCTAAGTTTATAAGAAAATGTTGTGCGAGGTTCCAGTTTTTTACTTGGTGAAAATCACTCTCGCACCAAAATTTCAGTATGATCTTTCGTACTTAACGAGAAAAATGATTTTATCCAGCCAAGGGACTGTCCATGCTTGACTCTAGTCCACGAAAACTCGAACCATCAGCACTGTCAGTACATGGACAATCCTTGGAAATACCAGAAGGATTCAATCCATCCAAAGACTGTCCAGACTTGAAGATATCTAGCCCACGACCCATCAGTACTACTAACAGTACTTCATCCGGGAAAGAATTCAATCCAGCAGAAAGACTGGTTTATCGATCCAACAGACGGACAGTCTATGAAAACTCTAGCAAACAGATAGCCTGAATCAACCGGGAAGAAAAACAATTTCATGGAGCAGACTCACATACTGATGCCCACGGATGTGTGTACTGACAGGAGGGTGTGAAAATACCCCGTAGACTGTGTCCTGAACGTTCGTGAAGGCAAAAAAAAAAAAAAATCTCATGTACTGATTCACCCACTGATCACCCACGGCTGGGTGTACTGATGGGACAGTCAGGATGTGAAAATACCCCGCAGACTGTCCTGAACGTCCGTGAAGACAAAAAAAAAAAAACTCATGTACTGATCACCCACTGATCACCCACGGCTGGGTGTACTGATGGGACAGTCATGGTGTGAAAATACCCCGTAGACTGTGTCCTGAACGTTCGTGAAGGCAAAAAAAAAAAAAAAATTTCACGTACTGATTCACCCATTGATCACCCACGGCTGGGTGTA
>NW_026615531.1:20000-27500 GCF_000801105.2 Raphanus sativus | reverse complement strand
TGTCAAGTGTTAATCAAAAGTTGCAATAGACGTCCGTTTAGACCACAATGATCAGACACTTGTAGCATGCAAAAGACATGGTTAGAAGCAAAAAGAAAATTATGAAAATTTGCCAGAAAATAGCTCTAACCATGTATATGAAGCATGCAAAAAATCAGATTCAAATTCGAAGTGTACTGATGGGACAGTCAGGGTGTTGAAAATACCCCGTAGACTGTGTCCTGAACGTCCGTGAAGGCAAAAAAAAAAAAACTCTCATGTACTGATCACCCACTGATCACCCACGGCTGGGTGTACTGATGGGACAGTCAGGGTGTGAAAATACCCCGTAGACTGTCCTGAACGTTCGTGAAGGCAAAAAAAAAAAAAAAAAAAATCTCATGTACTGATCACCCACTGATCACCCACGGCTGGGTGTACTGATGGGACAGTCAGGGTGTGAAAATACCCCGCAGACTGTCCTGAACGTTCGTGACTGTCCTGATCACCCACAAAAACTCAAGAAGTCAAAATTTTCAAAAAAAAATATTTTTGAAAGAAATTTTCTGAAAGGAAACATCACAAATACACCAATAAAGAGTTTAAGATGTCAAGTGTTAATCAAAAGTTGCAATAGACGTCCGTTTAGACCACAATGATCAGACACTTGTAGCATGCAAAAGACATGGTTAGAAGCAAAAGAAAATTATGAAAATTTGCCAGAAAATAGCTCTAACCATGTATATGAAGCATGCAAAAAATCAGATTCAAATTCGAAGTATTATTTTTTTTACATCAAAAATACTCCCGGAACAGAATCAATGTCTACTGGTGAAAGACTGAAAAAAAAGCTTAAGTGTTATATAGGGGGTAGGCACTCTTCTGAGGCTACCCAGGGGTGGGATGTCCGAGTGGGTATGGGAATGTCCGAGTGCTTGGTGCAGCATGGACTGATGCGGTACGATGGCCGGACTGTCTGGATGACTTTTCCGGCAACTTTTTCCGGCAACTTTTCCGGTGGACGATTTTGCCCCTGATATGAAATTTTCGCGCTTTGACGGACTTGCCTTGGTTTCATCCGTCTTCCATCGGCTCTTCTGATTACATCGGAAGAGTGTTTGGATAGATTGATGTGGTGGGGCAATTGAACGTTCGGTGCATGAGTGGTAATTGGATAGCTAGTGTTTGTAGGCTCCCTGCTCGCGCAGCCAACTACAGACCAACTGTCATGTCCCAAGTTCTAACTAAGGCATCCGGACAGGCCATGGTGCGGGGAGTTGGGCTGGCCAGGTTGAAAAGACCTAAAGGCAAGCGTATCATGGTCTAATCTAGGGTTAAGTGCATCAGGAAGCTGAGACTTGACCAGAATAAGAAGAAAAGAAGGAAATGGTAGCTGGACGAGTGATCCGGAAGCTGGACATGGACCGGAAGCAGCTCAATCAGCTCGGTGAAGCTGGTAGGGAGCTCAAACAGTCTTGGGCAGCTCACAGGAGCTGGAGGAGTAGCTCACTCAGCTCAGGCAACTGTCACTCAGCTCAACTCAGCTGGACGGAGTGTTGGAACCTTGACCGGTTAATGCGGTCCGTGGGTGATGGTCACGGACCGGATGCTGGCTAGGAGTGGCCGTTGGGTCTAACTCGCTTGGGCAAGTGAGCTGAGCTTGTGGGCAACCAGCTGAGCTTAAGATCGATGAGAACAAATGAAGAAAGGGGCGGTTGCATGCGGTTGGACGGTTTGGGACGGTTTTGGGACGAAAAGGTGTCCGTTGGCCATTTGGCCAATCACAACGTCCGGACGGTTTCCAATCCTCTTCCCTATAAATAAACCTCCCCATCTTCGACATTTCTCATCAGAAACACAAGGGGAAACTCTGCCCAAATCTCTACAGAATCAAAGAGAGAAAAGAGAAGTGTGACCGCAAAGGCAGTCCGTGTGAAGCAAAGGAGATTCCGGTGGGTTCTAAGCCGTGGGCAAGTGAAGCTTGATCGGAAATGGATACCAGAGGAAAGGAGAAGACCGCAGAGAAGAGTGTGGGGGCTTCCGAACACACGCCTAAGGTACTAGATGCAAACCAAGTGCAAACCGCCATGAATCATCCATCCGGGTGGTTTGGCCGTTTGATCCATGAGTGGATGGTTGCATCTATTGTTCTTATTCTGTCAATATATCTCTTCTCCATCATATTCTGAAGTTATTTATGAGTCTAAACTCATGAACACGCCACCAAGGCTCGGTTAGATCAGAGTAATCTCTCCATGGCCTTGGTTGAGCATGTGTGAACCGATCTCATGCTTCCAGTGGGAGTTATTGGGATTTGGCGATTGATATCTCTTAGTGGGGATTTATAATGAATTATCAAAGTGATAGAATAATTTTATATGATTGATTTCGAGATGGTACCATGAAACCGGTTAGGTTGTTCATGGCCAAGATCAATATGATCAAGGCCGGTTCTGGGAAATCCGCTTGGACCATTCTCTTAATCATGAATTATCATGATTTATCATGTGTTTAAATTAGTTTTTGGATGAGTAAATCAATGGGTCACAAATCGGCCAGAAATGGACTTAGTGTCCCAACCATGCTTAGGTTTGTATTTGCTAGGATATCGGTCATGATTCTTATGCATATGTGCTGTGGGTTTTGATTTCAGGTTCTGACAGGGACCGTGGTAAGGCTAAGGAGCCATGAAGACCTTGGCCGTGTGGGATGTGTGATGTAGTTCATGTTGTAAACCTTGGATTTATGTTTAGCCTATTGTGCAACTTATGATTTGAATACTATGTATGGATCACATTTGACATATATATATAAGATGATGTTTGCCTTAAGCTTCCGCATTGTTTTTATTATTGCATGAACCTCAAATGATTGAAAAATGACTAAGTAAAGATTGGACCTTAACCGGCTGAAGTACACTTAGATGTTTAGGTAAGGCCGCGGACTGGTTGGATCATGGGATCCAGGTTTGGGTCTTACAAGTTGGTATCAGAGCATGCTTGATTCTAGGCTGTGGTTAGGGCAGGTCATCACACATCCGGCTGGGTCTCATGGCAGGTTTAGGGTTCTGGTTAACATAATATTGCTTGAGGTTTGCAAATAAAAATGTTAATCTAACCTTTTGCCTTGTGTTTGTCTTTGATGTCCTAAGGGAACTAAGAAGAGGTCTCGGAAGACTAAGGATGGGACAGGGGCGTCCGCAGCTGGAGATGCCTCAGTGCCTAATCCATCAGTGTTGCTGTCAGTTCCACCTACTGGTCAGACCAGTGAGGCCATCCTGACTGAAACTCAAGTGAACCAGACTGAGGTTCAGCTGGGTGGAGAGAATAGGCAGTTGGACGAGACCGGGCAACCACTAAATGCGCCTGGAAACCAGCTAGGAGCAGGAAGTGGGCAGCAAGAGAATGATCAGGAAGGTGAAGCTGAGTCCTCAGAGACTGGTAACCGGGCTAATCCAAACATCCAAGGAGATGGGAGGATTGGACCGGATGAACCAATGGCTGAACCAACCATGAAGCAGATACTTGATGCAATCAAGTTAATGGGAAGTCAGATGCTGGCTATGACCCAAGTGTTCACACCAGTTGTGAATTCCTCCATGGGTCAAACTACTCAAGCGCCAATGGTAGCTCCTGGTGTTGGTGTGACTGGTGGATATGTGGCGCCTCTTGCTGAGGTTATTGAGTTAGATCCACCAGTTGGAACAACCAAGAAGGTTGACTATCTGAAGGTGCTTGAGCATATTACCCGTTTGGGAACCAAACACTTTGCTGGAAGTGCTGATCCCATGGAGGCAGATGAGTGGAGGGACCGATTGGCTAGGAACTTCAGGTCTACAAGGTGCCCTGAGGAGTACCAAAGAGACATAGCAGTGCACTTCCTGGAGGGAGATGCACACAACTGGTGGCTGTCCCTAGACAAGCGCACCAATGGTTCCATTGTGAAGTTCTCTGACTTTGAGGTTGAGTTCAACCACAAGTACTTTCCAGCAGAAGCATGGGACCGTTTGGAAGCTAAGTTCCTGGACTTGGTTCAGGGCAAGCGGTCAGTAAGGGAGTATGAGGAAGAGTTCAACCGGCTCAGGAGGTATGTGGGTAAGGAACTCGAGGATGAGAAGGTTCAGGTCCGCAGGTTCATAAGGGGCTTGAGACCTGAGCTTAAGACTTATTGCTCAGTCCGTACCTTCAACACAGTCTCTGAGTTGGTGGAAAGGATGGCAATGCTGGAAACCAATCTGGCTGAGGAGAACAAGCACAAGCTCAAGAGTGTGGTGGTGTCTTCCGGTCAGAGTGGTGACAAGAAGAGAAAGAGGGATGCGGCTGAAGTGGGTAAAACCTCAAGTGGTAGGCCAGAGTGTCCCAAGTGTGGCAAACATCATGGAGGAGAGTGCTGGAAGGCAATGGGAGCATGTACCCGTTGTGGCAAGATGGATCACTCAGCTCGGGATTGTCCTGGTCCGGATAGGAACCGTGGGCAAGGCTCGACCAGTGAGGCCAGAACTTGTCACCAATGTGGTAAGAAAGGTCATTTCCGTGTGGATTGTCCCCAGTTGCAGACTGGACAAGGCAAGGGCCGTACGGAGAGCAACCGGCCAGACAACAAGCAAGGCCAAACTTCAGCACCTCGTGTCTATGAGCTTTCAAGGGATGCGGATGAGTCCGGACCCTTCAAGGCGATCACTGGTATAATTCTAAAACCCATTCTGTTAAATTTTTCAATTTATTAGAATGGCATGGTATGGAATCTAGGATGGACTAGATACTTAGATAAGGTCTTATGTAGGGACCTTATGTATTGGTGGTGTGGAAACACATGTATTATTTGATACTGGAGCTACACATAGTTTTGTGAGTCCAGATATGATTGGAAAAGGTATGTTCCAAATGGGAACTAGGGATGATCTTGGCTTGGTGAGTGCAGCCGGTGGGCAAATGATGCACCCACTAGGTCTAGTCAAAGACATCCCAGTAATGATCCATAGTAAGGCAATGCCGGTGGATCTGATTGTGGTCCGCCTTAAGAATCACGAGGTGATCCTAGGTATGGACTGGCTTGGCAAGAATCGGGCCACCTTAGACTGTCATCGAGGAAGGGTGCAGTTTGAGAGTGGGTGTGGACCCCCGATCAGGTACCAAGGTATTAATCCGGCCTCTGGATGCTTAGTGTTATCAGCAGTCCGTGCGGCAAGGATGCTGGAACAAGGTTGTGAAGCTTATATAGCCACAATCACCACTAAGGAGGTCGTAGGGGATGGTGGCCCGGACGGGATACCGCTGGTCAGTGAGTTTGATGATGTGTTTAGGTCGCTACAGGGCATTCCCCCTGATAGGTCAGACCCATTCATAATAGAACTGGAACCAGGGACGGCCCCAATGTCAAAGAGCCCATACCGCATGGCTCCAGCCGAGATGGCTGAGCTAAAGAAACAACTTGAAGAGTTGTTGGAAAGGGGTTCATACGCCCAAGTGTATCACCCTGGGGTGCACCAGTCCTCTTTGTCAAGAAGAAGGATGGTAGCTTCAGGTTGTGCATAGACTATAGGGGGTTGAATAGGGTGACTATAAAGAATAAGTACCCATTGCCCCGGATTGATGAGTTGCTAGATCAACTAAAGGGAGCCAAATGGTTCTCCAAGATTGATTTGGCTTCTGGTTATCATCAAATCCCCATTGCATCAGAAGATGTAAGGAAGACAGCTTTCCGGACTAGGTATGGCCACTATGAGTTTGTGGTTATGCCATTCGGATTGACTAATGCACCAGCAGCCTTCATGAAGATGATGAATGGAATTTTCAGGGAGTACTTAGATGAATTTGTAATCATCTTCATTGATGATATACTAGTTTACTCTAAGACCCGGGAAGACCATGAGAGGCATCTCAGAAGAGCATTGGTTTTCCTAGGACATGTGGTGTCTGAGGAAGGAGTGTCTGTTGATCCGGAGAAGATCAAGTGTATACAAGAGTGGCCAAGACCAAAGAATGCTACAGAAGTAAGAAGCTTCTTGGGTTTGGCCGGATACTACAGAAAGTATGTCAAAGGGTTTGCAAGTGTGGCACAACCTATGACACAACTTACTGGAAAGGATGTCAGATTCATTTGGTCAGAAGCTTGTGAAAAGAGCTTTGAAGCCTTGAAGAACATGCTGACCAGTGCACCAGTTTTGGTGTTACCTGAGGAAGATCAACCCTATGTGGTGTACACGGATGCATCCATTACTGGATTAGGCTGTGTGCTCACACAGAATGGGAAGGTCATAGCATATGCCTCGAGGCAACTCAGGAAGCACGAGGGCAACTACCCAACACACGACCTAGAGATGGCCGCAGTGGTGTTTGCCTTAAAGATATGGAGATCATATTTGTATGGTGCCAAAGTCCAGATTCTCACTGACCACAAGAGCCTGAAGTACATTTTCACTCAACCTGAGTTGAATTTGAGACAAAGGCGGTGGATGGAGTTTGTGGCCGACTATGATTTGGACATTGCCTATCACCCAGGCAAGGCCAATCTAGTGGCAGATGCTTTAAGCAGGCGTAGGGCTGAGGTATCAGCTGAGAAGGAAGCAGAGATCCTGGAAGGGATGGTTCGGTCACTACATCTAGACACCATGGCAAGTGAGGATGAGCCTTTGGGTTTAGAGGCTGTGAACCAGGCCGATCTACTTACCAGAATACAACAAGCACAAAGCTTGGATGAGAACTTGCAAAAGGTTGCAAAGAATGACAAGACTGAGTATCAAGTCACAAGTAATGGTACCATTTTGGTACATGGGAGGGTTAGTGTACCTGGTGACCGGGGACTAAAGGAAGAGATTATGAGTCAAGCTCATAAGTCTAAGTTCTCAGTACACCCGGGACTAAACAAGATGTACAAAGACATCAAAAGGTACTACCATTGGATCCGGATGAAGGCTGACATTGCCGAGTGGGTGGCCAAGTGTCCTACTTGTCAATTGGTCAAGGCTGAACATCAGGTTCCAAGTGGTTTACTACAAAACCTTCCCATACCAGAATGGAAGTGGGATCACATCACAATGGACTTTGTGACTGGATTTCCCACAACCAGAAACAAAAAGGATGCAGTATGGGTGATTGTTGATCGCCTGACCAAATCTGCACACTTTTTGCCCATCAAGAAAGGTGATGGAGTGGATGAGATTGTAAAGATCTACATAGATCACATTGTGAGGCTGCATGGAGTGCCGGCTAGTATAGTCTCAGACAGAGACCCTAGGTTCACTTCTTATTTCTGGAGAGCCTTTCAAAAGGCCTTAGGAACAAGGGTGAATATGAGCACATCCTATCATCCTCAAACGGATGGTCAGTCAGAAAGGACCATCCAGACATTGGAAGATATGCTAAGGGCATGTGTTCTGGATTGGGGTGATTCATGGGAGAAGCACTTACCACTGGTGGAGTTTGCTTACAACAACAGCTTTCACACCAGCATAGGTATGTCACCTTATGAAGCATTATATGGGCGGCCTTGCAGGACACCTTTATGCTGGACCCAAGTGGG
>NW_026615530.1:0-52900 GCF_000801105.2 Raphanus sativus | reverse complement strand
CATAAGATCATGAAGATATTGCCATATGTCCGAACAGGCAATCTGGAATCATCTGGATTAGAAAGTGGGATATCTTCTTACTCACAACTCCTATGAGATTTATTCAACTTCCTGGTTATTCTCCACTGATTAGTGGTTCCAAATAAAGCTTCTTAGATCGTGGTTCATCCTGGTTTGATAAGAATCATGAGATATTGCCATATGTCCGAACAGGCTAATCTGGAATCATCTGGATAGAAAGTGGGATATCTTCTTACTCACACCACTCCTATGAGATTTATTCAACTTCCTGGTTATTCTCCACTGATTAGTGGTTCAAAATAAAGCTTCTTAGATCGTGGTTCATCCTGGTTTGATAAGAATCATGAAGATATTGGCATATGTCCGAACAGGCTAATCTGGAATCATCTGGATAGAAAGTGGGATATCTTCTTACTCACAACTCCTATGAGATTTATTCAACTTCCTGGTTATTCTCCACTGATTAGTGGTTCCAAATAAAGCTTCTTAGATCGTGGTTCATCCTGGTTTGATAAGAATCATGAAGATATTGCCATATGTCCGAACAGGCTAATCTGGAATCATCTGGATAGAAAGTGGGATATTTTCTTACTCACAACTCCTATGAGATTTATTCAACTTCCTGGTTATTCTCCACTGATTAGTGGTTCCAAATAAAGCTTCTTAGATTCGTGGTTCATCCTGGTTTGATAAGAATCAATGAAGATATTGGCATATGTCCGAACAGGCTAATCTGGAATCATCTGGATAGAAAGTGGGATATCTTCTTACTCACAACTCCTATGAGATTTATTCAACTTCCTGGTTATTCTCTCACTGATTAGTGGTTCCAAATAAAGCTTCTTAGATCGTGGTTCATCCTGGTTTGATAAGAATCATGAAGATATGGCATATGTCCGAACAGGCTAATCTGGAATCATCTGGATAGAAAGTGGGATATCTTCTTACTCACAACTCCTATGAGATTTATTCAACTTCCTGGTTATTCTCCACTGATTAGTGGTTCCAAATAAAGCTTCTTAGATCGTGGTTCATCCTGGTTTGATAAGAATCATGAAGATAATGGCATATGTCCGAACAGGCTAATCTGGAATCATCTGGATAGAAGGTGGGATATCTTCTTGCTCACAACACTTATGAGATTTATTCAACTTCCTGGTTATTCTCCACTGATTAGTGGTTCCAAATAAAGCTTCTAGATCGTGGTTCATCCTGGTTTGATAAGAATCATGAAGATATTGCCATATGTCCGAACAGGCTAATCTGGAATCATCTGGATAGAAAGTGGGATATCTTCTTACTCAAACTCCTATGAAGATTTATTCAACTTCCTGGTTATTCTCCACTGATTAGTGGTTCCAAATAAAGCTTTCTTAGATCGTGGTTCATCCTGGTTTGATAAGAATCATGAAGAAAATTGCCATATGTCCGAACAGGCTAATCTGGAATCATCTGGATAGAAAGTGGGATATTTCTTACTCACAACTCTTATGAGATTTATTCAACTTCCTGGTTATTCCCACTGATTAGTGGTTCCAATAAAGCTTCTTAGATCGTGGTTCATCCTGGTTTGATAAGAATCATGAAGATATGGCCATATGTGTCCGAACAGGCTAATCTGGAATCATCTGGATAGAAAGTGGGATATCTTCTTACTCAACATCCTATGAGATTTATTCAACTTCCTGGTTATTCTCCACTGATTAGTGGTTTCCAAATAAAGCTTCTTAGATCGTGGTTCATCCTGGTTTGATAAGAATCATGAAGATATTGCCATATGTCCGAACAGGCTAATCTGGAATCATCTGGATAGAAAGTGGGATATCTTCTTCTCACAACTCTTATGAGATTTATTCAACTTCCTGGTTATTCTCCCACTGATTAGTGGTTCCAAATAAAGCTTCTTAGATCGTGGTTCATCCTGGTTTGATAAGAATCATGAAGATATTGCCATATGTCCGAACAGGCTAATCTGGAATCATCTGGATAGAAAGTGGGATATCTTCTTACTCACAACTCCTATGAGATTTATTCAACTTCCTGGTTATTCTCCACTGATTAGTGGTTCCAAATAAAGCTTCTTAGATCGTGGTTCATCCTGGTTTGATAAGAATCATGAAGATAATGGCATATGTCCGAACAGGCTAATCTGGAATCATCTGGATAGAAAGTGGGATATCTTCTTGCTCACAACACTTATGAGATTTATTCAACTTCCTGGTTATTCTCCACTGATTAGTGGTTCCAAATAAAGCTTCTTAGATCGTGGTTCATCCTGGTTTGATAAGAATCATGAAGATTATTGCCATATGTCCGAACAGGCTAATCTGGAATCATCTGGATAGAAAGGTGGGATATCTTCTTACTCACAACTCCTATGAGATTTATTCAACTTCCTGGTTATTCTCCACTGATTAGTGGTTCCAAATAAAGCTTCTTAGATCGTGGTTCATCCTGGTTTGATAAGAATCATGAAGATAATGGCATATGTCCGAACAGGCTAATCTGGAATCATCTGGATAGAAAGTGGGATATCTTCTTACTCACAACCTTATGAGATTTATTCAACTTCCTGGTTATTCTCCACTGATTAGTGGTTCCAAATAAAGCTTCTTAAGATCGTGGTTCATCCTGGTTTGATAAGAATCATGAAGATATGCCATATGTCGAACAGGCTAATCTGGAATCATCTGGATAGAAGTGGGATATCTTCTTACTCACAACTCCTATGAGATTTATTCAACTTCCTGGTTATTCTCCACTGATTAGTGGTTCCAAATAAAGCTTCTTAGATCGTGGTTCATCCTGGTTTGATAAGAATCATGAAGATAATGGCATATGTCCGAACAGGCTAATCTGGAATCATCTGGATAGAAGGTGGGATATCTTCTTGCTCACAACACTTATGAGATTTATTCAACTTCCTGGTTATTCTCCACTGATTAGTGGTTCCAAATAAAGCTTCTTAGATCGTGGTTCATCCTGGTTTGATAAGAATCATGAAGATATTGCCATATGTCCGAACAGGCTAATCTGGAATCATCTGGATAGAAAGTGGGATATCTTCTTACTCACAACTCCTATGAGATTTATTCAACTTCCTGGTTATTCTCCACTGATTAGTGGTTCCAAATAAAGCTTCTTAGATCGTGGTTCATCCTGGTTTGATAAGAATCATGAAGATAATGGCATATGTCCGAACAGGCTAATCTGGAATCATCTGGATAGAAGTGGGATATCTTCTTGCTCACAAACACTTATGAGATTTATTCAACTTCCTGGTTATTCTCCACTGATTAGTGGTTCCAAATAAAGCTTCTTAGATCGTGGTTCATCCTGGTTTGATAAGAATCATGAAGATATGGCATATGTCCGAACAGGCTAATCTGGAATCATCTGGATAGAAAGTGGGATATCTTCTTGCTCACAAACTTATGAGATTTATTCAACTTCCTGGTTATTCTCCACTGATTAGTGGTTCCAAATAAAGCTTCTTAGATCGTGGTTCATCCTGGTTTGATAAGAATCATGAAGATATTGCCATATGTCCGAACAGGCTAATCTGGAATCATCTGGATAGAAAGTGGGATATCTTCTTACTCACACACTCCTATGAGATTTATTCAACTTCCTGGTTATTCTCCACTGATTAGTGGTTCCAAATAAAGCTTCTTAGATCGTGGTCATCCTGGTTTGATAAGAATCATGAAGATAATGGCATATATGTCCGAACAGGCTAATCTGGAATCATCTGGATAGAAGGTGGGATATCTTCTTGCTCACAACACTTATGAGATTTATTCAACTTCCTGGTTATTCTCCACTGATTAGTGGTTCCAAATAAAGCTTCTTAGATCGTGGTTCATCCTGGTTTGATAAGAATCATGAAGATATTGCCATATGTCCGAACAGGCTAATCTGGAATCATCTGGATAGAAAGTGGGATATCTTCTTACTCACAACTCCTATGAGATTTATTCAACTTCCTGGTTATTGGATTTTTCCAAATAAAGCTTCTTAGATCGTGGTTCATCCTGGTTTGATAAGAATCATGAAGATAATGGCATATGTCCGAACAGGCTAATCTGGAATCATCTGGATAGAAGGTGGGATATCTTCTTGCTCACAACTCTATGAGATTTATTCAACTTCCTGGTTATTCTCCACTGATTAGTGGTTCCAAATAAAGCTTCTTAGATCGTGGTTCATCCTGGTTTGATAAGAATCATGAAGATATTGCATATGTCCGAACAGGCTAATCTGGAATCATCTGGATAGAAAGTGGGATATCTTCTTACTCACAACTCTATGAGATTTATTCAACTTCCTGGTTATTCTCCACTGATTAGTGGTTCCAAATAAAGCTTCTTAGATCGTGGTTCATCCTGGTTTGATAAGAATCATGAAGATAATGGCATATGTCCGAACAGGCTAATCTGGAATCATCTGGATAGAAAGTGGGATATCTTCTTACTCACAACTCCTATGAGATTTATTCAACTTCCTGGTTATTCTCCACTGATTAGTGGTTCCCAATAAGCTTCTTAGATTGGTTCATCCTGGTTTGATAAGAATCATGAAGATATTGCCATATGTCCGAACAGGCTAATCTGGAATCATCTGGATAGAAAGTGGGATATCTTCTTACTCACAACTCCTATGAGATTTATTCAACTTCCTGGTTATTCTCCACTGATTAGTGGTTCCAAATAAAGCTTCTTAGATCGTGGTTCATCCTGGTTTGATAAGAATCATGAAGATATTGGCATATGTCCGAACAGGCTAATCTGGAATCATCTGGATAGAAAGTGGGATATCTTCTTGCTCACAACACTTATGAGATTTATTCAACTTCCTGGTTATTCTCCACTGATTAGTGGTTCCAAATAAAGCTTCTTAGATCGTGGTTCATCCTGGTTTGATAAGAATCATGAAGATATTGCCATATGTCCGAACAGGCTAATCTGGAATCATCTGGATAGAAAGTGGGATATCTTCTTACTCACAACTCCTATGAGATTTATTCAACTTCCTGGTTATTCTCCACTGATTAGTGGTTCCAAATAAAGCTTCTTAGATCGTGGTTCATCCTGGTTTGATAAGAATCATGAAGATATTGCCATATGTCCGAACAGGCTAATCTGGAATCATCTGGATAGAAAGTGGGATATCTTCTTACTCACAACTCCTATGAGATTTATTCAACTTCCTGGTTATTCTCCACTGATTAGTGGTTCCAAATAAAGCTTCTTAGATCGTGGTTCATCCTGGTTTGATAAGAATCATGAAGATATTGCCATATGTCCGAACAGGCTAATCTGGAATCATCTGGATAGAAAGTGGGATATCTTCTTACTCACAACTCCTATGAGATTTATTCAACTTCCTGGTTATTCTCCACTGATTAGTGGTTCCAAATAAAGCTTCTTAGATCGTGGTTCATCCTGGTTTGATAAGAATCATGAAGATAATGGCATATGTCCGAACAGGCTAATCTGGAATCATCTGGATAGAAGGTGGGATATCTTTCTGCACAACACTTATGAGATTTATTCAACTTCCTGGTTATTCTCCACTGATTAGTGGTTCCAAATAAAGCTTCTTAGATCGTGGTTCATCCTGGTTTGATAAGAATCATGAAGATATTGCCATATGTCCGAACAGGCTAATCTGGAATCATCTGGATAGAAAGTGGGATATCTTCTTACTCACAACTCCTATGAGATTTATTCAACTTCCTGGTTATTTCCACTGATTAGTGGTTCCAAATAAAGCTTCTTAGATCGTGGTTCATCCTGGTTTGATAAGAATCATGAAGATAATGGCATATGTCGAACAGGCTAATCTGGAATCATCTGGATAGAAAGTGGGATATCTTCTTACTCACAACTCCTATGAGATTTATTCAACTTCCTGGTTATTCTCCACTGATTAGTGGTTCCAAATAAAGCTTCTTAGATCGTGGTTCATCCTGGTTTGATAAGAATCATGAAGATAATGGCATATGTCCGAACAGGCTAATCTGGAATCATCTGGATAGAAAGTGGGATATCTTCTTGCTCACAACACTTATGAGATTTATTCAACTTCCTGGTTATTCTCCACTGATTAGTGGTTCCAAATAAAGCTTCTTAGATCGTGGTTCATCCTGGTTTGATAAGAATCATGAAGATATTGCCATATGTCCGAACAGGCTAATCTGGAATCATCTGGATAGAAAGTGGGATATCTTCTTACTCACAACTCCTATGAGATTTATTCAACTTCCTGGTTATTCTCCACTGATTAGTGGTTCCAAATAAAGCTTCTTAGATCGTGGTTCATCCTGGTTTGATAAGAATCATGAAGATATTGCCATATGTCCGAACAGGCTAATCTGGAATCATCTGGATAGAAAGTGGGATATCTTCTTACTCACAACTCCTATGAGATTTATTCAACTTCCTGGTTATTCTCCACTGATTAGTGGTTCCAAATAAAGCTTCTTAGATCGTGGTTCATCCTGGTTTGATAAGAATCATGAAGATATTGCCATATGTCCGAACAGGCTAATCTGGAATCATCTGGATAGAAAGTGGGATATCTTCTTACTCACAACTCCTATGAGATTTATTCAACTTCCTGGTTATTCTCACTGATTAGTGGTTCCAAATAAAGCTTCTTAGATCGTGGTTCATCCTGGTTTGATAAGAATCATGAAGATAATGGCATATGTCCGAACAGGCTAATCTGGAATCATCTGGATAGAAAGTGGATATCTTCTTACTCACAACTCCTATGAGATTTATTCAACTTCCTGGTTATTCTCCACTGATTAGTGGTTCCAAATAAAGCTTCTTAGATCGTGGTTCATCCTGGTTTGATAAGAATCATGAAGATAATGGCATATGTCCGAACAGGCTAATCTGGAATCATCTGGATAGAAAGTGGGATATCTTCTTACTCACAACTCCTATGAGATTTATTCAACTTCCTGGTTATTCTCCACTGATTAGTGGTTCCAAATAAAGCTTCTTAGATCGTGGTTCATCCTGGTTTGATAAGAATCATGAAGATAATGGCATATGTCCGAACAGCTAATCTGGAATCATCTGGATAGAAAGTGGGATATCTTCTTACTCACAACTCCTATGAGATTTATTCAACTTCCTGGTTATTCTCCACTGATTAGTGGTTCAAATAAAGCTTCTTAGATCGTGGTTCATCCTGGTTTGATAAGAATCATGAAGATAATGGCATATGTCGAACAGGCTAATCTGGAATCATCTGGATAAAAGTGGGATATCTTCTTACTCACAACTCCTATGAGATTTATTCAACTTCTGGTTATTCTCCACTGATTAGTGGTTCCAAATAAAGCTTCTTAGATCGTGGTTCATCCTGGTTTGATAAGAATCATGAAGATAATAGCATATGTCCGAACAGGCTAATCTGGAATCATCTGGATAGAAAGGTGGATATCTTCTTGCTCACAACACTTATGAGATTTATTCAACTTCCTGGTTATTCTCCACTGATTAGTGGTTCCAAATAAAGCTTCTTAATCGTGGTTCATCCTGGTTTGATAAGAATCATGAAGATATTGCCATATGTCCGAACAGGCTAATCTGAATCATCTGGATAGAAAGTGGGATATCTTCTTACTCACAACTCTATGAGATTTATTCAACTTCCTGGTTATTCTCCACTGATTAGTGGTTCCAAATAAAGCTTCTTTGATCGTGGTTCATCCTGGTTTGATAAGAATCATGAAGATATTGCCATATGTCGAACAGGCTAATCTGGAATCATCTGGATAGAAAGTGGGATATCTTCTTACTCACAACTCCTATGAGATTTATTAACTTCCTGGTTATTCTCCACTGATTAGTGGTTCCAAAATAAAGCTTCTTAGATCGTGGTTCATCCTGGTTTGATAAGAATCATGAAGATAATGGCCATATGTCCGAACATGCTAATCTGGAATCATCTGGATAGAAAGTGGGATATCTTCTTACTCACAACTCCTATGGAGATTTATTCAACTTCCTGGTTATTCTCCACTGATTAGTGGTTCCAAATAAAGCTTCTTAGATCGTGGTTCATCCTGGTTTGATAAGAATCATGAAGATAATGCATATGTCCGAACAGGCAATCAGTAATCATCTGGATAGAAAGTGGGATATCTTCTTGCCTCACAACACTTATGAGATTTATTCAACTTCCTGGTTATTCTCCACTGATTAGTGGTTCCAAATAAAGCTTCTTAGATCGTGGTTCATGCTGGTTTGATAAGAATCATGAGGATATTGGCAATATGTCCGAACAGGCTAATCAGGAATCATCTGGATAGAAAGTGGGATATCTTCTTGCTCACAACACTTATGAGATTTTTGATATAAGAACTCGTATGGAGCCTTAGGAAGGTGGTGGAAGATGAATCCTCAAGCTGGCTTTCACGCACTCTCTTGAGAACAAAGGGATGGTTAAGGTGATGGCACTTGATTAGATAGATCAAGAGGTATGGGATCTAACAAGCTGGCTTTGACGCACTCTCTTGTTGGAGCCGGTTGATGAGGTGCATGATGGGAAGAACCACAAGGAATGAGGGAGATCCTTGATACAGTTCGGACTCTTGCTGCTTGAATCACACAAGGAGGAAGAGGGTTGGCGGCTTGCTTAGGGGGCAAACTGACTCATATATTGATTAGGTAAAATTTGTGTGTAACAAGCTGCATATGGGAACTTATAAATAGTCCTCAGGCTGACTCAAAGCAAAATAAAAGACTCCAAAAACGGGACAGGACTTAAGGTTCTACGCAAAGTAATAAAATGCCCCAAAAAGGAAGTTTGCAAAAACTTAAAAAGAAATAAACTAAACGAGTTTGGGTCTTGAACCAAGGTGGCTGCTGAGATGGAGAGTTCTAGGAACCACTAGACTGACCCATCTTACCTGCACAAATTGTAAATAATGAAAACACTTCCTTGGTTCATGGTGAACTCCTTTGTGGTATTCTTGAAGTTGAGCCGCTTTGGTTCATTCTTGAAAGATGTCTTGTCTTGCTCTTCTTCAAGCTCTCTTCAGTCTTCTCTTTATTATCTTCAGCTTCAATCTGTTGGTTTTCTTCAAGGAAGGATTCTTCTTTCAGCTTCAGTTCCTGCCAAGTAAACATTTGAATCAGCACCATTCACAATAAGCTGACTTACATTGAGTGATATTGAGTTGCGCAAGGCAATTGCTCAAGTCATCACTTGTCGTGTTGATATGTCCCTCTTGGGTGGATCAGCTAGAATTATAGGTGGCTCGAAAGCTAAGCTACTAAGATAGCTTGGACCGCAAGTGCAAAGCCTTGGTTAAGCGCTTCTTTGCTTAGATCGAGTCATGGGTCCTTCAGATGCCTTGGGAATGGTTATAGTGTCCTGGTTGTGGTTGATGTCCTCATCATTCCCTCCCCCTTCAGAATTTTTGACCTCAAAACTGAATCATCTGCAAGATAAGGGGTTAAGTCCGCAACATTAAAGTATGAGAAAAGTGTTAAAAGCAGTTTTCCACTCATCACCCTCTTTCAATTCTAATTTGGTGATACCCACTTTTTAAATCAACCTTAGAAAGATGCTAGAACCATGCAACTCATCAAGCATATCATCTAATCTAGGAATGGGATATCGATACTTTACAGTGATATTGTTGATGGCTCTGCAATCGACACACATTCTCCAGCTACCATCTTTCTTTGGTACAAGTAAGACTGGAACTGCACATGGGCTCATGCTCTCACGAATATGACCTTTATCCATAAGCTCAGTGACTTGTTGCTGTAGCTCTTTGGTCTCCAGAGGATTGGTTCTATAGGCTGGTTTGTTTGGAAGAGAAGCTCCTGGAATAAAATCGATTTGATGCTCTATTCCTCTGATAGGTGGCAGTCCTTGTGGAGCTTCTTCTGGAAAAAACATCTTTGAATTCCTGCAAAAGAAATTGTATCTTGCTAGGAAGATCCTGCACTGGCTTTGTTATGTGTAAACATTCTTTAAAAACAATCAGCAATTGAGGTAAAGAACTTCCCTTTGGTTGAAGCAATATATTATGTTAAGTTGAGTGTTGGTTAGAGTATTGAGTGTTGAGATGAGAGGTTGATATGAAGGTTAGAAGATACTTGGGTAAAGAGAGAAGGTTAAGAGAAGCATTGGGAGAGTATGGGAATGGGAGTGTCCGTACAACATGTACGGACAAATGTACGGACCAGACTCGACCATCATCACTTCAGATTGTCTTGGGACACATTTGGAGAATGTGCAAAGTTAGGGTGTCCGTACAAGAATAGTTACCACAGTAAGAAATGAAGTTACCGCAGTAACATTGAAGGAAGGTGAAATGTGTATGCGGAGAAGTGAAAGAGTGTGCGGTTAGCTAAGACTCCAAGAGAAGAAGAAGGTTAGATGGTTTGAACATATGACCGTTATGTCGAGACTAAGCAGTGCCTTGACAGGCTGGTTGAAGCTGGAAAGGCAAGAAGAGCATCTGGTCAAGATGCTAAGAGCATCAAGCGTGTGATGACTCTGGTCCACTTATTCAAAGTAGGCGCTCCTCTTCCCCTTGACTCCACACGCTTAGCATAGTAGTTTTACCTTAACCATATGTCGAAACCCTTGTACTCTCTCTACCTATATATTGTAAACTCTCCTCATTAATAAGATTAAGCATTCTAGTCTCTCATACTCTGCCTCTTAAACTCTCTCAAACTCGCAAACTCATTTCTAAACATTTGGTCTCGTTAATCCTCACCTAAACACCTTAAACATCTCTAAATGTCACAAATAATATGGTATCAGAGCCAGGTTAGAAGGATCTTGGTTCGCGGTTGAAGATTCAAAGCTGGAGCTTTGAAGATCTTCTTGGTGTTCTTGGTGGTTTTGGAAGCTCAAGCTTGTTTCTTTGTGGTTCGTGGTAGCTGTGAAGACTCAAGCTCGGTTCAGAAACATTGTTGGCGGTTCATTCAAACTTGAAGATTCAAACTTGGGGTTTTGGCGGTTCAAGCTAGCTCTTTGAAGAGAAAGGTTGATACTTCGATCCATTTTGCTCTCAAGTTGGTTGTGTGAAGAAAGCTTGTTACTTTTGTGCTTCCGTGAGTTGTGTGTGTGATTTGTGGAAGGAAAGGATAATACTTTGGTGGATTAGTGAAGCTTTGAAGGTGTTCTTGTGGTTCATTGAAGAAAAGTCATTTCTTTGGTGATTCCGTGAGGTCTTGAAGCTTGTGTTTGGTTCGGTGAAGCAAAAGTTGTCTCTTATTGCTAGTGGTGTGAAAGCTGAAGGCTTTGTTGAATTTCTTAGCTATGGATAGTGGAGGAAGCTCAAAGATGAAGGTTGCGGTTTGTTTCAAGGGAAACAACTACTTGGTGTGGTCTCGGATGGTGAAGACTGCTGTGGGAATGAAAGGCTTGTGGAAGCACATCACTGTAGGTGAAGCTCCAAAGCTCATCACTCAAGGAGAGGATGAAGGAGAAGCGGCTCAAGAGGCGTTTGAGAAATGGGAACAAGAAGACATGCAAGTGTTGTCAGTTCTTCAAAACTCACTTGACCCGGCAATTCTTGATGCTTATAGCTACTGCGAGTCAGCTAAGGAGCTATGGGACACCTTAAAGAAGGTGTATGGAAACACCTCAAACCTGAGCAGAGTGTTTGAGGTTAAGCACGCATTGAATCACTTGGTTCAAGAAGACATGGAGTTTACTAAGCACTTGGGGAGGTTTAGATCACTCTGGTCCGAACTTGAGATGTTGAGGCCAAGCACGGTGGATGCTGATGAGCTTAACAAGAGGAGAGAGCAAGACAAGGTGTTTGGGCTTCTCCTCACACTGAATCCGGCGTATCAAGGACTTATCCAACACTTGTTGAGGGAGGATAACTTGCCGGATCTTGAGAATGTGGTTGCAAGGATTCAAAAGGAGCAAGGTACCATTGGGTTGTTTGGGAAGAAAGGAGAGCTTGCACTGGTGAATCAAGCAGCTAAGGTTGATCAAGAGGAGACCCCACAAGCAAACAAGGCTGCGCATGGGAAGTATGAGAAGTTTGATGGGGATTGTGATCATTGCAAGAAGCATGGGCACAAGAAGAGTCAGTGTTGGATTCTTCATCCTCACTTGAAGCCGGCAAAGTTCATGAAGGATCGTGAGAAGAGAGGATCTGGATACAAGGCTGAGAAATCAAGTGGAGCTGGTACAAGCAAGGAAACCAATGAGGAGAGGTCCATGGTTGCTTACTCTGGTGAACCTAGCAACCGCGGGACAAGTGATCAAGAGTATCTCAAGAAGTCTGACCTGGATGCTTTGATCAAACTCTTCAAGGAGAATGGTAACATTGAGGGTTCATCCTTTAGTGCTAGGTTGATAGATAATGGCATTGAGCTTGATAGAAATGCTAGGATGCTGG
Source organism: Raphanus sativus (assembly GCF_000801105.2). Lineage (NCBI taxonomy): Eukaryota > Viridiplantae > Streptophyta > Magnoliopsida > Brassicales > Brassicaceae > Raphanus > Raphanus sativus. The sequence continues at coordinate 40,473 of NW_026615530.1, read as the reverse complement.
ATAGTTTAAGAGAAATGCATAATCATACTAGTAGTTCAAATATTGCTAGGATTGAGCATGCATTCAAACCGTCTAGTATTCTTGCTCTTATTGCTAAGCCTATCATCACTAGACCTCTTGTGATTGATTCCGGATGCACTCATCACATGATTAGTGACACTAGCTTAATAAGAGATATTATGCCTACTACTGGTCATGTGATGATTGCGGATGGTGCAAAGATACCTATCAAAGGGATAGGAAGTCTTAAACTCTTTGATAGGGAATCTAAGGCATTGTATATGCCAACCTTTACCTCAAACTTGTTATCTGTTAAAAAGTGTGCCACTGATTTAAATTGCAATGTTATATTCAGCCCTAATGATGTCAAGTTTCAGGATATTGATAGCAGCAAGCTTATTGGAAAAGGAGTGACCAAAGGAGAATTATATTTGCTTGAAGATCTTGCTCCTATTCCTGATCGTTGCTGTCTTTTTACTTCTGTTTCTGCTCCTAGTCTAAGTAAAGATGCATTGTGGCATACTAGACTAGGACACCCTCATAATAAGGCTTTTAAACTGATGTTGCCAGGTGTTGCATTTGAGAACAAAGATTGTGAAGCTTGTATTTTAGGCAAGCATTGTAAAACTGTTTTTCCAAACTCTTCTACGGTTTATAAAAGTTGCTTTGATCTTGTTCATTCTGATGTTTGGACTTCTCCTTGCTTATCTAGAGATAATTTCAAGTATTATGTCACATTCATTGATGAAAAATCCAAATACACCTGGTTAACTTTAATCCCAACCAAAGATAGGGTGCTTGATGCATTTAAAAGTTTTCAAACCTATGTGACTAACCATTACAATGCCAAGATAAAAATTTTCAGGTCAGATAATGGAGGAGAGTACACTGGTCATGCATTCAAGCATCACTTAGCTCAACATGGTATCTTGCACCAAACGAGTTGTCCATACACTCCACAGCAAAATGGGGTTGCTGAGAGGAAGAACCGACACCTCATGGAAGTGGCAAGAACCATTATGCTTCAGTCAAAGGTTCCCAAGAGGTTTTGGAGTGATGCAGTATCCACGGCTTGTTACTTGATCAATAGAACTCCAACCTTGGTGCTTCAAGGCAAGTCACCTTTTGAGGTACTAAATCAGTCCAAGCCTTCCTTGGAGTATATGCGGGTCTTTGGTTGTCTTTGTTATGTGATGGTGGCAAGTGAGATGCGAAACAAGCTTGAAGCAAGAAGTATCAAGGCTATGTTTATTGGGTATTCAACTAGCCAGAAGGGTTACAAATGTTATGATCCTGACACAAGGCGTGTGTTAGTATCAAGAGATGTGAAGTTCATAGAAGAAAGAGGGTACTATGAGGAGCAAAACCAGGAAGATTTGAAGGATCTTACCAGTGATAGAGCTTCAGTACTGAGGAAGATCCTGGAAGGGATGGGAATCCATGTGGATCAACATGGTCCGGTCAATGAGAATCATCAAGGTGGTGGGAATCATCCGGAGACACCACACCTTGACCATGAGGGGGGAGAAGAACCAAGTGGAGCAGAAGGAAGTTCTGGTTCAGAGGAGAGTTCTGGTGCTCATGATCAAGGTGTTGAGATGTCTAGTTCGGGTTCTGGAGCTGAGGAGAGTCAACCAAGTGGAGGAGTTGAAGCAAATCAGCCAAGTGAAGAAGCAGTTAGTAGTGGAAATGAGGAGGAAGCAATGCAGCAATCTCCACAGCCTACTTTGAGAAGAAGCACAAGAGTAAAGAGAGATGCATCCAACTGGGTGAATACAAGGGTGTATTACAATGCTCAAGCGGTTGAGCATCCATCTCAAGCAGTGTGTTCTTTTGCAAGCTTTCCTGAAGAACATCAAGCTTTCACAGTGAGCTTAGATGAGAGCTATGTTCCGAGGAGTTATGAGGAAGCAATGTTGATTCAAGAGTGGAGAGACTCAGTGAATGATGAAGCTGGTGCAATGATAAAGAATGATACCTGGTATGAAAGCACATTGCCAAAAGGAAAGAAGGCAGTGTCGTGTAAGTGGATCTTTACCATCAAGTATCTTCCTAATGGCAAGATTGATAGAAGGAAGACTCGGTTGGTAGCTAGGGGATTCACTCAAACCTATGGAGAAGACTACATAGACACGTTTGCTCCAGTTGCCAAGCTTCATACAATTAGAGTGGTGTTGTCTCTTGCTGTGAACTTGGAGTGGGATCTTTGGCAAATGGATGTCAAGAATGCGTTCTTGCAAGGAGAGCTTGAGGATGAGGTCTACATGTTACCACCACCGGGTCTTGAACACTTGGTTAAGAAGGGAAATGTGTTGAGACTCAAGAAGGCTATCTATGGACTTAAGCAATCTCCGAGAGCTTGGTACTACAAGCTGAGCACCACCTTGAATGGAAGAGGATTCAAGAAGTGTGAGCTCGACCATACTCTCTTCACTCTCACCACACCCTCAGGTATCATATGTATCCTTGTCTATGTTGATGATATTATCATTACTGGTTCTGATAAGGCAGGTATTCAAGAGACTAAGGACTTCCTAAAGTCAGTGTTTGAGATTAAAGATTTGGGAGAAATGAAATACTTCCTTGGAATTGAGTTGTGTAGATCCAAGGAAGGTTTGTTTATATCTCAGAGGAAATATACACTTGATCTTTTGAAAGATGCAGGTGTGGATGAAGGGAAAATAGCTAAGATGCCTATGGAGGATGGGTACAAAGTTCCACGTGAGGGGGAGATTGAAGATAGCAAGCCATTCAAGGATCCAAAGCTTTATAGGAAGCTGGTGGGGAAGCTCATATATCTTACCATCACTCGGCCAGATATATGCTTCGCGGTTAACCAAGTCAGTCAGCACATGCAAGTGCCCAAGGAGCATCATTGGAGAATGGTGGAAAGGTTGCTGATGTATCTGAATGGAACCAGGAGTCTAGGCATTTGGATGGGTTGCAACAAGAGTACTGAAGCCGTGGGGTATTGTGATGCGGATTGGGCAGGTGATAGGGCTGATAGAAGATCAACAACAGGCTATTGCACGTTTATTGGAGGAAATTTGGTGACATGGAAGAGCAAGAAGCAGAAAGTGGTGTCTTGTTCCAGTGCTGAAGCCGAGTACCGTGCAATGCTCAAGCTTACCAACGAGTTGGTGTGGATCAAAGGAATCCTGAAGCATTTGGAGGTTGATCAAGCTACACCTATGGTTATGCATTGTGACAATCAAGCTGCCATCCACATAGCTTCCAACAGTGTGTTCCATGAGAGGACTAAACACATTGAGGTGGATTGTCACAAGGTTAGGCAGATGATTGTTCTTGGAGTGGTGCTGCCGTGTTATACAAGAAGTGAGGATCAGCTAGCTGATGTGTTCACAAAGGCTGCAAGGCAGAAGACAATGGAGTCCATCCACATTAGGCTGGGCCTCATTGACTTGAGAGGTACCAACTAAATACTCTCCTGCTGGGATGTCTCTACTCTTTTTCCTCTTCAAGGTTTTGTCCCAAATGGGTTTTCCTTGTTGAGGTTTTAATGAGGGAGATTGAACAGCATTCCAAGCTTGACTTGTTCCACATGGTCAAGCTTGAGGGGGAGTGTTAAGTTGAGTGTTGGTTAGAGTATTGAGTGTTGAGATGAGAGGTTGATATGAAGGTTAGAAGATACTTGGGTAAAGAGAGAAGGTTAAGAGAAGCATTGGGAGAGTATGGGAATGGGAGTGTCCGTACAACATGTACGGACAAATGTACGGACCAGACTCGACCATCATCACTTCAGATTGTCTTGGGACACATTTGGAGAATGTGCAAAGTTAGGGTGTCCGTACAAGAATAGTTACCACAGTAAGAAATGAAGTTACCGCAGTAACATTGAAGGAAGGTGAAATGTGTATGCGGAGAAGTGAAAGAGTGTGCGGTTAGCTAAGACTCCAAGAGAAGAAGAAGGTTAGATGGTTTGAACATATGACCGTTATGTCGAGACTAAGCAGTGCCTTGACAGGCTGGTTGAAGCTGGAAAGGCAAGAAGAGCATCTGGTCAAGATGCTAAGAGCATCAAGCATGTGATGACTCTGGTCCACTTATTCAAAGTAGGCGCTCCTCTTCCCCTTGACTCCACACGCTTAGCATAGTAGTTTTACCTTAACCATATGTCGAAACCCTTGTACTCTCTCTACCTATATATTGTAAACTCTCCTCATTAATAAGATTAAGCATTCTAGTCTCTCATACTCTACCTCTTAAACTCTCTCAAACTCGCAAACTCATTTCTAAACATTTGGTCTCGTTAATCCTCACCTAAACACCTTAAACATCTCTAAATGTCACAAAATAATATATTAGCCTGCTGCTTTTTCTTAGATTCTGATGACGCTCTGTTCTTCTTCAAGGCTATCTGATCTAGATGAACTTCCTGCGGTGTTAAAGGAACCAAAACAGTCTTCTTCCCCTTGTACTCAAATGAGTATCTGTTTGTGAACCCATCATGAAGTGTTCTTCTGTCGGATTGCCAAGGTCTTCCAAGCAGTATGTGTCCAGCATCCATTGGTAAGACATCACACAGTATCTCTTCCTCATACTTCCCAATAGACAATGGTACCTTAACTTGGTGCTTCACCTCTAGCTCTCCTTCATCATTAAGCCATTGCAACTTGTAAGCTGTTGGTCTTTTTATGACCTTCAGACCAAGTTTCTCCACCATGGTTTCACTTGCAATATTGGTACAACTTCCTCCATCTATAACCAAGCTGCAAACCTTCCCGTGAACCATACAGCGAGTGTGAAACAGATTCTCTCTCTGCTCATTTCCATCAGTCTTGGCTTGAAGATTCAGTGTTCTTCTAGTAACAAGTAACTCTCCACGAGTTGGCATTTCCACCCTTTCTTCTTCAGACTCAGATACCTCTTCCTCGGATTCAATGTCACCATTTTCTCTGATGAGTATTACCCTTTTGTTGGAGCAGCTACTGGCATAGTGTCCATATCCTTTACACTTGTAGCACTGTATGATGAGGACATAGAACCAGATATCAACATTCCAACACTTAGACAAGCTCCAAGAACAAGATCAGGAACTAGAGGTGTTGTTGCAAGCTTCAATGAAGCTATAGAAGTCCTTCTCATCAAGAGCAACATCAACTCTAAGCTAGAAGACATCACCACACGCATGGATCAACTCATTATATCCGGAAACAAGGATAATAAAGGAGAAGCTTATGATATACAAGTTGGTCAAGAGATGATGATATTATATGGTCCATTCTTCCTTGCAAGAGATTGGTTTCCTTATTTACCATCTCTCCACTTAGGTGAAACGGAGAGTATCAAGAGAAAGAGATCAGCCTTCAAACGACAACACTTCACATCATCAACTTGGCTCCTCTTCCAACGGTCACAAGATCTATCCGAAAAGGTAAGTAAGGTAAGTCTATTTCATTATTCATATTACTTGATTTACCTTGCAGGTTTTAAGTCTTTCTTTAGTTTTATTTTGATTTGAGTCAAGGCATTGTTTAGCCTATTGCTTTCTTTAGGTCCTAAGATTGGGTCATGTAATAAATTTGCTTCAAGACCCCAAGAAGGGCATAGCTGCATTGGCGATTATATAAGCCCCTATAAGCAGTCTTGTATCATTCAACCTTTATGAAATATATGAGTCAGTTTGCCCCCTAGCAAATACAAGTCTTTTGAGAGTTTGTGAGAAGCAATCTTGAGAGCAACATTGTGATTTATCAAACTCCCATTCATAGAGTTTGTGGCTTCACCTCGATTCCATCAATCCATTGCTTTGTTCTTGTGGGGTTGTTTATACGAACAAACCACTTGAATCCATCATCCATCTACACGCCATCTCTCATCCATAGATCCATCAAGTTGGTTATACGACCAAGTGGTGAATCCCATCCCCCACTGGTGTTTCCTAGACTCCTTTCAACCGGATCCATCCATCTCAACATCCCATCACTAGATCCTCCCACCTCCATCCACAACTCATCAAACCGGTTCTTGGAATCACTCTCCTATCCAATCAGCTTGAGCAAGGCCCTCTTGGTGCCTATATCATTTTGGTATCAGAGCTTAAACGCTCCAAATCAGGTTGTTTCTTTTTCCTTTTGATAGATCGATTAGTTTCATTAAAGAAAAACCCATAAAAAATTTATTTTTGCTTTAGTTTTTGTGTTTCACCATTGTTGAGTTCTTAGTTGTTCTTGTTTCATTAAAAATCGAAAAGAAAAGAAAAGGTTGCTTCGTTTTATTGTTTGATCCAAAATTCTCAAGAAAACCAAAAAGATTTCTGTTTTGTTTGCTTGCAATCTCTAGTTTCCTATTCTAGCTATTTCGCATATCCCATTCCCTTTTATAGAACCGAGCAATTGCATTCCGAGATATCTATACTATTGCATCTTCCTTGCTATTATATAGTTTGCATCGGTCCATTTGCATCATATTGTCGTTGCACTAGCTTTATTTATTTTTTGATACCTTCACTTGATCTTGAAAACTCTTTCAGGTCAAGACATGGGAGACACTAGCTCAACTTCAGCTGATACCGCAACTACTATGGCTCAACTCCTAGTTGCAATGCAATCCATCAGTGAAAGGATGACTCGCCTAGAGCAAGGACAACAAGCTCAAGCCAACCAACCGGCTCAAGGAGCAAACAACAATCCTCAACAACAACAACAACAACAACAACAACAACAACAACAACAACAACAACAACAAGACAACCCCCGAGCTGAGGATGATTCGGATAGTGACATGCCGAGTCTAGAAGAAGAAGAACAAAGGCCCCCTCCTAGAAGAAATGCTAGAGATAGAGGAAGAAACCGAGGAAGAGGTCATGATCAAGAGCATGATCAATGGCAAGGAGGCAAGGACTTGAAGCTCACACCACCAACCTTTGCTGGAAAGGTTAACCCTGATGCCTACATTGATTGGGAGACACGCATGGAGTATATCTTTGACTACTACCATTACTCCGAGCTAAGGAAGGTCTCTCTAGCTGCTGCTCAGCTCACTGACACCGCCTTGACATGGTGGGATCGAGAGCTATCCGAGAGGAGAAGGCTAAGGCGTGCACCCATTGCTCTTTGGGATGACATGAGAGCCATGTTAAGGAGAAGATATGTGCCAAGTTACTACTACCGTGACTTGCAAAAGAGGTTCAGGAAGCTCACTCAAGGATCCAAGTCAGTTGAGGAGTACTATGAAGAGTTTGATGCTATGAGGAACCGCTTAGAAGTTCAAGACTCTGAGGAAACCTTGATGGCACAATTCTTGGATGGACTTCAAGATAGGATAACAAGAAAGGTGGAGAGACAGAACTATGAGCACTTCCATGATCTAATCCACTTTGCTATCCAAGCAGAGCAACACATCAAGCGCAAAACCGCAGCTACAAGTAGAAGTAAGAACACTTGGACTCCACCAGCTCAAAGAAATGACAAAGGCAAGTCCATTGAGGTTGAGAGCCGATTCAAGAAGAACTCCACTGCTGATACATCTAAGGGCAACAAGGCTGATCAAAGCAAGCCTAGTGCACCTAGAAACCGAGACATCACTTGCTACAAGTGCCAAGGTAAAGGACATTATGCAAGAGATTGTCCTAATCAAAGAGTTATGATCCTTAGAGAAGATGGAGGATATGAGACTCAAGAAGAAGAAGAAGCGGATGCTACTGATGAAGAGATCACTGATTATCCAGATGAGGGAGAGATACTTGTGACAAGAAGAGTACTTAGTGCCATGTTCGAACCAGAAACCATTCAAAGGGAGAACATCTTTCATACCAGATGCACCATTGAATCTAAGGTATGTAGCTTGATCATTGATGGTGGTTCATGTACTAATGTTGCTAGCAAGTATTTGGTTGATAAGCTAGGTCTCAAGACAACCACACATCCAAGACCTTATAGATTGAAGTGGTTAAATGATGAAACCGAGCTAAAGATTGGTGAACAAGTAGAAGTGTCTTTCAGCATAGGCCGATATGCTGACAAGGTAATTTGTGATGTGGTTCCTATGCAAGCTGGTCATCTTTTGCTTGGCAGGCCTTGGCAATTTGACAAGGAGACCATACACAATGGGCGCACCAACTACTATAGTTTCACTCACAACAACCGCAAACACAACCTAGCTCCTTTAACTCCACAACAAGTCTTTGACTTGCAAAAGGATATGAGCAAAGGAAACAAGGTAAGTAAGACTAATCTTTATATTAGTCCATCTAAAGTTTTAAAATCTTTAGAGAACAAAACACAGGTGCTACTAATGATCTTTAAAGAAGGTGTTTTGACAGATTATAAAGATCAAGAACTCCCACCAGAAGTTGTGCAACTACTTGAGAAGTTCCCTGATATCTTTCCAGAAGATATTCCTGCTGGTTTACCACCAATAAGAGGAATAGAACACCAGATTGATCTAGTACCAGGAGCTCCATTGCCAAACCGACCAGCCTATAGAGTCAATCCGGAGGAAGCCAAAGAATTGGAGAGACAAGTGCAAGACTTGATGGACAAGGGATACATAAGAGAGAGTCTAAGCCCTTGTGCAGTTCCAGTTCTTCTAGTGCCAAAGAAAGATGGGACTTGGAGGATGTGTGTTGATTGCCGAGCTATAAACAACATCACCATCAAGTATAGACATCCAATCCCACGGCTAGATGACATGCTAGATGAACTCAGTGGTGCTACTATCTTCTCAAAGATAGATTTGAAGAGTGGTTATCACCAGGTAAGAATGAAAGAAGGAGATGAGTGGAAGACTGCTTTCAAGACCAAGAGAGGTCTCTATGAATGGCTAGTCATGCCATTTGGTCTTACCAATGCTCCAAGCACTTTCATGCGCCTCATGAACCATGTTCTAAGGGAGTACATCTGTAAGTTTGTAGTTGTATACTTTGATGATATCTTAGTCTATAGCAACAGCTTAGAAGATCATCTTATTCATCTTGAAAAGGTTTTGGAAACCTTGCGTCAAGAGCATCTTTATGCTAATCTCAAGAAATGTACCTTTTGCACTGATCAACTAGTTTTCCTAGGCTTTGTTGTTAGTTCACAGGGTCTAAAGGTGGATGAAGAGAAGATCAAAGCAGTACAAGAGTGGCCCACGCCAACTACCATAGGTCATGTGAGGAGTTTCCATGGACTAGCAAGCTTCTATAGAAGATTTGTCCGAGACTTCAGCACCATAGCAGCCCCATTAACTTCAGTAATCAAGAAAGATGTGGCTTTCAAATGGGGAAGTGAACAGGATGAGGCTTTTCAAAACCTCAAAGATAGTTTAACTAATGCTCCTGTTTTAGTCTTACCTGATTTTAACAAAACTTTTGAGATTGAATGTGATGCATCAGGAACAGGTATTGGAGCAGTGTTAACTCAAGGAGGAAAGCCAGTAGCATTCTTCAGTGAGAAGTTACATGGAGCTACACTCAACTATCCTACCTATGATAAGGAGTTATATGCACTAGTGAGATCATTGGAGACTTGGCAACACTATCTACTCTCTAAGGAGTTTGTGATCCACACTGACCACGAGACACTCAAGTACTTGAGAGGACAAACTACCTTGAAGAAGAGGCACGCAAGGTGGTTAGAGTTTGTGGAATCTTTTCCTTACATCATCAAGTACAAGAAAGGAAAGGAGAACATTGTAGCTGATGCTTTGTCAAGAAGGCATGCGCTTATATCTTTGATGGAAGCCAAGGTAATGGGGTTTGAACACATCAAAGAGCAGTACCAAGAAGATCCAGACTTTGGAGACATCTACAAGCAATGCAAGCAAGCCGCATTTGGATCTTTCTATCAGCATGATGAGTTTCTATTTAAAGACAAGAGGTTGTGTATCCCACAAGGTTCCATGCGAGATTTGATCTTGAGAGAAGCACATGGTGGTGGACTTATGGGACACTTTGGACGTGACAAAACATTGAGTATAGTGGCAGAGCACTTCTATTGGCCACACATGAGAAGAGATGTTGAGAAGCTATGCGCAAGATGCATTGTTTGTCTCAAAGCTAAATCCAGGTTACACCCTCATGGTCTTTACATTCCTTTACCTATTCCTGACCTACCTTGGGTAGATATTTCCATGGATTTTGTTTTAGGTTTGCCAAAGATCAGGAACAAGGACTCCATCTTTGTTGTGGTGGACAGATTTTCTAAGATGGCTCATTTTATTCCTTGCAATAAGACTAATGATGCCACTCAAACTGCTGATTTATTCTTTAAGGAAGTGGTTAAGCTTCATGGTATTCCTAGAACTATTGTTTCTGACAGGGACACAAAGTTCTTAAGCCACTTTTGGAGGACCATTTGGAGGAAGTTAGGAACCAAGCTATTGTTCTCTACCACTTGCCATCCTCAAACTGATGGACAAACTGAGGTTGTTAACCGCACTCTATCCACGCTCTTGAGAGCCACGGTTGGTAAGAACTTGAGGAATTGGCTTGATTGTTTACCTTTCATTGAATTTGCTTATAATAGAGTTCCTCATTCAGCTACTAAGCTTTCACCTTTTGAGATTGTGTATGGCTTTAAACCCATGACTCCTTTAGATCTCTCTCCTATCCTACCACAAAAGGATCAAATGGTGAGTACTGATGGCGAGACAAAAGCTGAGCTTATGAAGAAAATCCACAAGAAGGTTAAGGAGAACCTAGAGAAGCAAAATGAGAGGAACAAGAAGCAAGGTGATAAGGGAAGAAAGGAGGTTTCATTTGAACCAGGAGATTGGGTTTGGTTACATATGAGGTCCGAGAGGTTTCCAAAGCAAAGGAAGTCCAAGCTTTCACCAAGAGGAGATGGTCCATTCAAAGTCTTGAAGAAGATCAATGACAATGCTTACCAATTGGAGCTGCCGGTTGAGTTTAATGTTTCTTCTACTTTCAATGTGTCAGATTTATCTTACTTTCATGCAGATGAAACTATTCTGAGGTCAGAACCTTCTCAAGAGGGAGAGAATGATGAGGACATAGAACCAGATATCAACATTCCAACACTTAGACAAGCTCCAAGAACAAGATCAGGAACTAGAGGTGTTGTTGCAAGCTTCAATGAAGCTATAGAAGTCCTTCTCATCAAGAGCAACATCAACTCTAAGCTAGAAGACATCACCACATGCATGGATCAACTCATTATATCCGGAAACAAGGATAATAAAGGAGAAGCTTATGATATACAAGTTGGTCCAAGAGATGATGATATTATATGGTCCATTCTTCCTTGCAAGAGATTGGTTTCCTTATTTACCATCTCTCCACTTAGGTGAAACGGAGAGTATCAAGAGAAAGAGATCAGCCTTCAAACGACAACACTTCACATCATCAACTTGGCTCCTCTTTCCAACGGTCACAAGATCTATCCGAAAAGGTAAGTAAGGTAAGTCTATTTCATTATTCATATTACTTGATTTACCTTGCAGGTTTTAAGTCTTTCTTTAGTTTTATTTTGATTTGAGTCAAGGCATTGTTTAGCCTATTGCTTTCTTTAGGTCCTAAGATTGAGTCATGTAATAAATTTGCTTCAAGACCCCAAGAAGGGCATAGCTGCATTGGCGATTATATAAGCCCCTATAAGCAGTCTTGTATCATTCAACCTTTATGAAATATATGAGTCAGTTTGCCCCCTAGCAAATACAAGTCTTTTGAGAGTTTGTGAGAAGCAATACTGAGAGAAACATTGTGATTTATCAAACTCCCATTCATAGAGTTTGTGGCTTCACCTCGATCCATCTTGATTGTGTGAATCAATCATCTCCATTCCATCAATCCATTGCTTTGTTCTTGTGGGGTTGTTTATACGAACAAATCACTTGAATCCATCATCCATCTACACGCCATCTCTCATCCATAGATCCATCAAGTTGGTTATACGACCAAGTGGTGAATCCCATCCCCCACTGGTGTTTCCTAGACTCCTTTCAACCGGATCCATCCATCTCAACATCCCCATCACTAGATCCTCCCACCTCCATCCACAACTCATCAAACCGGTTCTTGGAATCACTCTCCTATCCAATCAGCTTGAGCAAGGCCCTCTTGGTGCCTATATCACTGTATGTCTCTGGATTTGGATGCAGTGGCTACTTCCTTTCCTCTAACACTTTGTTCCTCCACTTTAGGCTTGGAGAATGGTCTGGATTCTCTGGTCTTTTCGTCCTTCTGGTAGTGTGGTTTGCTGGCTCCATAGCTAGACTTGTAACTTCTTCTTTTTAACTGCTGTTCAAACATAATCGCCTTGTGCAGAAGCTCTTCCATCTCAACGTAGTGGTGAACTTCAAGTCTGTCCATGATGTCTCTGTTTAGACCACCCATGAATCTGGCCATTGTTGCTTCTCTGTCTTCTTGTATGTCAGCTCTCAGCATAAGGGTTTCCATTTCCTTATAATATTCCTCAACTGATCTACTTCCTGTTGAGATGAAGCAATAAACTAGATGAGTATGATGACAAAGAAGAGAAGAGATTAAGAGGAGAACCCGGAGTGATCAAGGAAGTCCAAGTGAGCTTGTCCGTACAGTTTGGTCAAGAGTGACCTAACTTACCTTAGAAGACAAGTCATTGGCTAGCTTGAGAAGGAAGGGAGTCTCACCACACTTCAAATAAAAGAAGATGTCGACAAAGGAGCAAAAGAGACGTTGGAGCTTGATCAGAGAGGAGTCACGGGTGGAGTTAAGGAGAGATGACCGTTTAGCACCTGTCATTGTCTCTCATGCTGAACGAGCCTCTGCGCGAGATCAGTCCCCAATTGTTTAATCTTTTAGCTAGTCAACTTGTCTTGTTTGTTTATCATATCTTTGTCTATTTAAAGACATGTACCATGAACTAATCTAATCAAGGAAACTCATTACATCCTTCTCATTCTCTCTCGCAATATGTTTCACACAACTCTCTCTTTTGATTAATTCTCATCTACACTCAACAAACTCTCATCTAATCTCTCATATAACTCTTAATTCTCACATGGTATCAGAGCTTCCTAGCTCTTGAGACCTATTTCTCTTCCGCAATTTCTCTGTGTTCTTGCTATTTTGAGTAAAGTTCTTGGTGTTCTTGAGGTGTTCTTCATTTTCACCTCCAGAATTTGCCAAAAATAGCAAAGTTCATCTTTAAATTTCTTTTCACAAAACTCTCTTGATGGATTCTGCTGGTGAACACTCACGGATGGTGACCATTCCAGTTACTCTCAAGGGAGCTAACTATCTACATTGGGCGAGGCTAACTAAAACCGCTCTTGGAGGCAGAGGGCTCTGGGAGGTGGTTGAAGAAGGCAGGAGCAACAAGAAGAAGACTGTCCTAGGAGAGGATGGCAAAGAAGTGGTGCAAGCTGAAGCTGATGACAAGAAGCGAGTTCAAGAGGATCTCCTGGTCTTGTCTATCATCCAACACAGTCTTGAGGCATCAATCTTGGAGTCTTACGCCTACTGTGAGACTTCAAAAGAACTATGGGATACACTCCAAAAGGTGTTTGGTAATGTATCCAACATTAACCGAGTGTTTGAAGTCAAGAGGGCTATCAACAACCTGTGTCAAGAGGATACTGAGTTTGATAAACACTTTGGGAAGTTCAGATCTCTATGGGCAGAGCTGGAGATGTTGAGACCAGCAACCCTTGACCCGGATGTACTAAATGAGAGAAGAGAGCAAGATAAGGTCTTTGCCTTGCTATTCTCTCTTAACCCCGGGTACAATGAATTGATCAAGCACATACTGAGGGGAGTTAGTCTCCCATCTCTGGATGAAGTGTGTGCTCAAATCCAAAAGGAGCAAGGCTCAGTTGGTCTCTTTGGAGGAAAGAAAGACCTTGTGATAGCCAACCAAGCAGAAGGTGTTGCTAACAAAGGTCACTTCAAACCTGAAGACAAGAAGGTGTGGGTGTGTGACCACTGCAAGAAGAAGGGACATGGGAAAGACAAGTGCTGGATACTTCATCCTCATTTGAAGCCACAGAAGTTCCGGACTGGTAACAATGAAGCAAGAGCTAACTACTCAGGCGACATGGGTGAACCCGGAGCAGTGAGTGGAGGGGAGAAGGCTCTAGCATCCAGCTCAACCATGAGGAACCCCCAAGATGAGACTATCAAGCGCTCAGACATTGAAGCTCTCATCAAACTCCTCAAAGATAACTCTGGTAACAAATTTGGTACCTCTTTTCATGCACTTATCAGTGATATCTCCATGAATGCTTTAACTAGTTCTAAGTTGATAAAACCTCTAGTTATAGATTCAGGAGCTAGTCATCACATGATTAGTGACTTGACCTTAATTAAAAACATTGTTCCTGCTCTAGGACATGTTATGATTGCAAATGGGGATAAGATACCAATTAAAGGCATAGGTGATCTTAAGTTGTTTAACAAAGATTCTAAGGCTCTTTACATGCCTAGCTTTGCCTCAAATTTGTTATCTGTAAAAAGAGTTACTAATGATCTTAAGTGCAGTGTTACATTCACGCCTAATGAAGTGTACTTTCAGGATATTGAGACTAGTAGGTTGCTTGGCAATGGTGTAACCAAGGGAGACTTATACTTGCTGGAAGACACCAAGACCTCAACCGATTTATCTTATGCTTTAAATTCTGTTTCAGCTTTACCTAAAGATGTATTGTGGCATGCTAGATTAGGACATCCTCATTCTCGTGCTTTGAACATCATGTTGCCTAGTATCTCTTTTAAAAGTGACTGTGAAGCTTGTATCTTAGGGAAACATTGCAAGACAGTGTTCCCTAGATCAAGTAAAATTTATGAAAAATGCTTTGATCTTATTCATTCTGATGTTTGGACCGCACCATGTGTATCTAGAGAACATCACAAATATTTTTTGACATTCATAGATGAAAAGTCTAAGTATACTTGGATAACCTTATTGCCATCAAAAGATAGGGTCTTAGAAGCATTCATAAATTTTCAAAGCTATGTCACTAATCACTTCAATGCCAAGATTAAAATTTTGAGATCAGATAATGGAGGAGAATACACAAGCAAGGCATTCAAGCAACACTTAGCCATGATGATTTATGAGAATTAAGAGAGTAATTAAGAGAGTTTATGTGAATCAGATGATGAACATTGAGAGAGTTTGGCGTGAGTGGAGAGAGAGAGTGACAAAGATAATTTGAGGAAATGTTTTCCTTAATTCATTAGCTTGCAGCAAGTGTTACATAAATAGAGAAAACAAATATCCTAGGAAACTATTAAACAAGTAAAGATCCAGAATAAGATTAAATAATGCAATAGAGTCCAAACTGTCCCAACTGTCTAGGATCAGTGTGAAAGTGACTTTCCTAAACGGTCCACACCACTTGCAGCTTTCTTTCCACACGTGAACTTATTCTCAAACGGTCACATTGACTTAGGTGATTGTGAGAAACTCTTCCTTGTGTTTATTTCAAGTTGCTCTCCCCTTCTCTTGCCTTGCACGTCACACAAGCACTTTAGGTTGTACGGACAGTATTGGTTTCCAAGTTAACTCAGCTCTTTGCTTAATTCAAATCTGGTTTCCCTCTTGCATAGATTAATTGCCTCTCCTTTACTTCTAAGTTGCTCTTTATCTCTTCATGTCAACACTCCCCCTCAAGCTTGACCATAGGGATTGGTCAAGCTTGGAAACCATGAAGCATTCCCTCATTAAAACCTTTACTTGGAAAAACCACTTGGGATAAAAACCAAGCAAAGGAAAAAGAGTAGAACACTTCATGGCAAGAGGATCAGTGACAAGAGAGGTCTATGAGTCCAAGCTTAGGATGAATGAACTCACAAACCTTGCTACTGGCTGCCTTGGTAAAGATGTCAGCTAGTTGATCTTCACTTCTAGTGTAGCATGGAAGAATCACTTGCTGCTCCACTGCTTGTCTCACCTTGTGGCAGTCCACTTCTATGTGTTTTGTCCTCTCATGAAAGACTGAATTGGATGCAATGTGTATTGCAGCCTGGTTGTCACAGTGCATAGTCATTGGTGTGTTGATCTTGATCCCCAAGTCTCTTAGCAGCCCCTTGATCCATATAAGCTCACTTGTGAGCTTTCTCATTGACCTATACTCTGCCTCAGCACTTGAACAAGACACCACCTTCTGCTTCTTGCTCTTCCATGTGACCAGATTCCCTCCAATAAATGTGCAATAGCCTGTGGTTGATCTCCTATCAACTCTGTCTCCAGCCCAATCAGCATCACAATATCCAACAACCTCAGTACTCTTGTTACATGCCATCCATACTCCTTGACCAGGCGCCTCTCTTAGGTACCTTAAGATCCTCTCTACCATGTTCCAATGATGCACCTTAGGAGCTCCCATGTGTTGGCTTACTTGGTTCACAGCAAAGCACACATCAGGTCTGGTGATTGTTAGATAGATAAGCTTGCCCACCATTCTTCTATACTTCTTGATATCATCAAATGGAGTAGATTCATACTCCCCCTCTCGCAGCACCTTGTAGCCTTCTTCCAATGGAGTCTTGGCTTGTCTACTCCCAAGGTTTCCTGCCTCATTTAAAATATCAAGTGTGTACTTCCTTTGAGATAAAAATAGCCCCTCTTTAGAGCGGCAGATTTCAATCCCAAGGAAGTACTTTAACTCTCCCAAATCTTTGATATCAAAAGCATTTTTAAGAAAGGTTTTAGTTGAGAGAATACCTCCCTTGTTGCTACCAGTGATGATAATGTCATCCACATAGACTAGGATAACCACAATACCTTCCTTGCTGGTTAGAGTGAAGAGGGTGTGATCAGCTTCTGATTTTACAAATCCTCTCCCATTGAGTGTGGTGCTTAGCTTATGATACCAGGCCCTTGGAGATTGCTTCAAGCCATAGATTGCCTTCCTTAATCTAAGAACATTTCCTGGTTTTACCATGTTCTCAAGACCAGGAGGTGGCCTCATGTAGACTTCATCCTCCAACTCTCCTTGAAGAAAAGCATTCTTCACATCCATCTGCCATAAATCCCACTCAAGGTTGACAGCAAGAGACAAGACAATTCTTATAGTGTGCAGCTTAGCCACTGGTGCAAATGTGTCTAAATAGTCTTCACCATAGACTTGAGTATATCCCCTTGCAACCAGCCTTGTCTTTCTCCTTTCTGGCTTTCCATTAGCCCCATATTTTATGGTAAAGAGAAGCCTACTTGTCACTGCTTTCTTGCCCTTAGGGAGTTCAGTTTCAAACCATGTACCATTCCTTTCCATGGCGCCCATCTCATCACCCACAGATGCATTCCATTCCTTGTGTTGCATAGCTTCTTCATATGTTCTTGGAATATATTCCTGATCCAGCTCACTCATAAAGACTTGATGCTCTTCTGGATATTGAGCAAGAGAACAGGTTGCACTGATTGGATGAGCTACAGCTTCAGCATTGAAGTAGACTCTTGTATTACTCCAGTTTGAAGTTGGCTTCCTGATCCTTGTACTCCTTCTTAAAGGTGCAGTGGTCTGCTCAGGTTCATTTCCAGTGCTTGGCGCCTCCTCTTGAGTATCAGCAGCTGGTTCTGAGTTTCTCTCATCTTGATCATGAGCCATTGAGTTTTCTTGAGCTTGCACAGGATGCTCAACACTGTCACTGCCCCCCTCATGATCAGGATGAGTGACTTCAATATTATCAGCACCAGTAGATGGTGCACTCTCTGGAATTGCTTCCACCCTAGGTAGAGAAGGCATACTGACTCCCAGGCTCTCCATTACTCTCCTAAGGTTATCTGCTCTATCTGAGGCTGATTGAGAAAGATCTTTGAGCTCATCCCAACTCTTTCCATCATAATAGCCTCTGGATTCTACAAACTTCACATCCCTTGATATCAAGAGTCTCCTAGTCTCTGGTACAAAGCATTTGTAGCCTTTTTGATGAGGAGAATAGCCAATAAAGACTGCTTTGGTGCTTCTGGCCGACAGCTTATCTCTTTGTTCTCCTGGTATCAAAACAAAACAAAGACACCCAAACACACGCATATGTTCTATAGATGGTCTGGTTTTGTTCAATACCTGATAAGGAGATTGATCTTGAAGAATCCTGGTAGGAGTTCTATTGATTAAATAGCAAGCTGTAAGCACTGCATCTCCCCAATATCTTTTAGGCATACTGGTATGGAACATCATGCTCCTGGCCACCTCCATTAGATGTCTATTCTTCCTCTCAGCTACACCATTTTGTTGTGGAGTGTATGGGCAGCTAGTTTGATGGATCATCCCATATTTGGCCAAGTGTTGTTTAAATGCATTGCTTGTGTATTCTCCTCCATTATCTGATCTCAAAATTTTTATCTTGGCATTGAAATGGTTAGATACATAATTTTGAAAATTTATGAAAGCTTCTAAGACCCTATCTTTAGATTGCATCAAAGTGATCCAAGTATATTTGGATTTTTCATCTATAAAAGTCACAAAATACTTATGATGCTCTCTAGATAAACATGGGGCAGTCCACACATCAGAATGAATCAGGTCAAAGCAATTTTCATAAATAGTACTTGATTTAGAGAAAACAGATTTGCAATGTTTGCCTAAGATACAAGCCTCACAATCACTTTTAAAGGAAATACTAGGCAACATGATGTTTAAGGCTCTAGAATGGGGATGTCCTAATCTAGCATGCCACAATACATCTTTAGGGAAATCAGAAATAGAATTTAAAGCATGGGATAAATCAGCAGCAAGCTCAGTATCTTCAAGCAAGTACAAGTCTCCCTTGGTGACACCTTTGCCAAGCAACCTACTAGTTTCAATATCCTGAAAGTAGACATCATTAGGAGTGAAAGTAACACTGCAATTCAAGTCATTAGTAGCTCTTTTTACTGATAACAGATTGGAGGTGAAACTAGGCATATAGAAAGCTTTAGAATCTTTGCTAAACAGCCTAAGATCACCTACTCCTTTAATTGGTACTCTTTCACCATTAGCTATTGTAACATTTCCTAAGGCAGGGACAATGTTTTTAATCAATTTTAAATCACTTATCATGTGGTGACTAGCTCCTGAATCTATAACTAAAGGTTTTGCCAAATCAAACTTAGTTATAGCTTTCAAAGAAGTACCACAAGCAGTAGCATGTAAAGAAGTACCAAGTGAGTTACCAGAGTTATCCTTAAGGAGTTTGATGAGAGCCTCAATGTCAGACCTCCTGATGGTCTCATCTTGATTGTTCCTTAAGGTTGAGCCACTGCTGGACGCCCCTCCTTTGCCCTCACAAGTATCACTAGTCTGGCGCATGGTGTTATGTGGAGATGGCTCACCAATATCACCAGAGAAGTTTGCTTTGGCATCATTGTATCCTGTCTTGAACTTCTGTGGCTTGAGGTGGGGATGGAGTATCCAGCACTTGTCTTTGCCATGACCTTTCTTTTTGCAATGATCACAGATCCACACCTTCTTGTCTTCTGGTTTGTAAGAGCTTTTGTTTGCTGCTCCATCAGCCTGATTGGCGAGTATCAAGTCCTTCTTTCCTCCTCCAAAGAGACCCACTGAGCCTTGCTCCTTCTGAATCTCACCACATACTTCATCTAGAGAAGGCAGCTCCTTGTTTCTTAGGATATGCTTGATAAGGTCACCATAGCTTGAATGGAGAGTTTGTAGCAAAGCAAAGACTTTATCTTGCTCTCTCCTTTGGTTTAGAACATCAGGATCAATAGTTGCTGGCCTGAGCATCTCAAGTTCAGCCCACAAGGATCTAAACTTCCCAAAGTGCTTATCAAAATCAGTGTCCTCTTGACTGAGTGTATTGATAGCCTTCTTGACTTCAAAGACCCTACTGATGTTGGATTTGTTTCCATACACCTTCTGGAGTGTATCCCACAACTCCTTTGAAGTTTCACAATAGGAGTAACCTTCTTGGAGTGAGGGATCAAGACTGTGCTGAAGGATAGATAACACCAGCTGGTCCTCCTGACCTTTCTTCTTGGCGCCTGCATCAGCTACAACAACCTCTTTGCCATCCTCTCCTAGGATGGTTTTCTTTTGTGGCCTGCCCTCTTCAACAATCTCCCAAAGGCCTCTGCCTCCAAGAGCTGTCTTAGCAAGCCTAGCCCAATGTAAGTAGTTAGCTCCCTTGAGAGTAACTGGAATCACAACCATCCTTGAGTTTTCTGCCATATCCATCAAGAACAGCTCAAGAACAGAGAGAAAAATTAAAGAAAGAGAAATAAAAAAAAACAGAACAGAGTAATTGATTTGCGGAAGAGATTAGGTTTCAAGAGCTTGTTGCTCTGATACCATGATGATTTATGAGAATTAAGAGAGTAATTAAGAGAGTTTATGTGAATCAGATGATGAACATTGAGAGAGTTTGGCGTGAGTGGAGAGAGAGAGTGACAAAGATAATTTGAGGAAATGTTTTCCTTAATTCATTAGCTTGCAGCAAGTGTTACATAAATAGAGAAAACAAATATCCTAGGAAACTATTAAACAAGTAAAGATCCAGAATAAGATTAAATAATGCAATAGAGTCCAAACTGTCCCAACTGTCTAGGATCAGTGTGAAAGTGACTTTCCTAAACGGTCCACACCACTTGCAGCTTTCTTTCCACACGTGAACTTATTCTCAAACGGTCACATTGACTTAGGTGATTGTGAGAAACTCTTCCTTGTGTTTATTTCAAGTTGCTCTCCCCTTCTCTTGCCTTGCACGTCACACAAGCACTTTAGGTTGTACGGACAGTATTGGTTTCCAAGTTAACTCAGCTCTTTGCTTAATTCAAATCTGGTTTCCCTCTTGCATAGATTAATTGCCTCTCCTTTACTTCTAAGTTGCTCTTTATCTCTTCATGTCAACAAGCCAAACATGGGATGATCCATCAAACAAGCTGTCCTTACACTCCACAACAAAATGGGGTTGTTGAGAGGAAGAATAGACACCTTATGGAGGTAGCCAGGAGCATGATGTTCCATACAAGCATGCCTAAAAGATTCTGGAGTGATGCTGTTACAACCGCATGCTACTTGATCAACCGGATTCCTACCAGGATCCTACAAGATCAATCTCCTTATGAGGTATTGAACAACACAAAACCCTCTATTGAACATATGCGTGTGTTTGGTTGCCTTTGTTTTGTCTTTGTTCCAGGAGAGCAAAGAGATAAGCTGGCGCCCAAGAGTACAAAGGCAGTGTTCATTGGATATTCTCCTCATCAGAAAGGGTATAAATGCTTTGTACCAGAGACCAGGAGGGTCTTAGTCTCCAGGGATGTCAAGTTCTTGGAATCCAAAGGATACTATGATGGAAACAGTTGGGAAGATTTGGAGAATCTATCTCAATCTGCTTCAGATAGAGCATCCAACCTAAGAAGAGTCATGGAGAGTCTGGGCATCAGTGTACCTGTTGAGAGAGCATCAGGAGAAGCACCAATGACACCAGCAACTACTCCTGAGGTTACTCACCTTGATCATGAGGGGGACAATGAAGCTGAGCATCAAGAGGAGCAGTCAGCAAGTCCTGATCAAGCTGAGCAACAAGCTGAACAGCATGCGCATGAGGATATTACACAAGAGACTCAAGAGGAGCCTACTGTGAGTTCAGGACCTAGTGGTGAAGAAGGCAACACTCAACCAGCCTTAAGAAGAAGCACTAGAGTCAGGCAGCCAGCAGCAAACTGGAAAAACAACAGAGTCTACTTCAACTCTCAAGCAGTAGCTCATCCCATCCAAGTAGTGTGCTCTCTAGCACAATACCCACAAGAGCATGTAGTGTTCATAGGAGAGCTGGATCAGGAATATATTCCAAGATCATATGAGGAAGCTATGGAGCATGCAGAATGGAGGGAATCAGTGGGCAGTGAGTCAAGTGCCATGATCATCAATGATACATGGTATGAGGCAGAACTACCAAAGGGCAAGAGAGCTGTGACTAGTCGGTGGATATTTACCATCAAATACAATGCTGATGGTACTGTGGAGAGGCGTAAGACAAGGTTGGTAGCAAGAGGCTTCACTCAAACCTATGGAGAGGATTACCTTGATACATTTGCGCCTGTTGCAAAACTACACACCATAAGGATAGTCCTCTCCTTAGCAGTCAACTTGGAGTGGGATCTATGGCAAATGGATGTAAAGAATGCATTCTTACAAGGAGAGTTGGAAGATGAAGTTTACATGAAGCCACCTCCTGGTCTTGAACACTTAGTAAAGCCAGGCAATGTTCTCAGACTGAAGAAAGCTATCTATGGTCTGAAACAATCACCAAGAGCCTGGTATCACAAACTAAGCACCACACTTAATGGGAGAGGCTTTGTGAAGTCAGAAGCTGATCACACCTTGTTCACACTCACCAGCAAGCAGGGAATCATTGTGATCCTAGTGTATGTGGACGATATCATCATCACTGGCAGTGACAAAGAGGGGATACTTGCAACCAAGGCATATCTCAAGGCATCCTTTGATATCAAGGATTTGGGAGAGCTCAAATATTTTCTAGGCATTGAGATATGCCGATCCAAGGAGGGACTGTTCTTATCTCAAAGGAAGTATGCTTTAGATTTGCTAAAGGAGGCTGGTGATCTAGGAGGAAGAGCTGCAAAGACTCCACTAGAAGATGGGTACAAAGTGATGCGAGAGGGGGAGATTGATAGCAAGCCATATGGAGAGGTGAAGCACTATAGAAGAATGGTGGGAAAGCTTATATATCTCACTATCACTAGACCAGATATATGCTTTGCAGTTAATCAAGTGAGCCAGCACATGCAAGCACCCAAGATACACCATTGGAACATGGTTGAGAGGATACTAAGGTATCTAAGAGAGGCGCCAGGACAAGGAGTGTGGATGGGATGCAACAAGAGCACAGAAATCGTTGGGTATTGTGATGCTGATTGGGCAGGAGATAGAGTTGATAGGAGATCAACTACAGGCTACTGCACCTTCATTGGGGGCAACTTAGTGACTTGGAAAAGCAAGAAGCAAAAGGTTGTGTCATGCTCAAGTGCTGAGGCTGAATATAGGGCAATGAGGAAGCTAACCAGTGAGTTGATCTGGATCAGGAACCTGCTTAACGACTTGGGCATAGTGACTTCATCTCCAATCACCATGCACTGTGATAACCAAGCTGCAATACATATAGCATCCAACAATGTGTTTCATGAGAGGACTAAACACATTGAGGTGGATTGCCATAAAGTGAGGCAGGCTGTAGAGCAAAGGATAATCTTACCATGCTATACAAGAAGTGAGGATCAGTTGGCTGACATCTTCACCAAGGCTGCTAGTACTAAGGTTTGCGAGTTCATTCATTCAAAGCTTGGACTCGTGGATCTTTCATCTCAGTGATCCCCTCATCATGAAGTGTTCTACTCTTTCCTTGATATGTTTTTGTCCCACTGGGTTTTGCATATCAAGGTTTTAATGAGGGAATGCTTCATGATCTTCCAAGCTTGACTTGTTCCACATGGTCAAGCTTGAGGGGGAGTGTTGAGATGAAGCAATAAACTAGATGAGTATGATGACAAAGAAGAGAAGAGATTAAGAGGAGAACCCGGAGTGATCAAGGAAGTCCAAGTGAGCTTGTCCGTACAGTTTGGTCAAGAGTGACCTAACTTACCTTAGAAGACAAGTCATTGGCTAGCTTGAGAAGGAAGGGAGTCTCACCACACTTCAAATAAAAGAAGATGTCGACAAAGGAGCAAAAGAGACGTTGGAGCTTGATCAGAGAGGAGTCACGGGTGGAGTTAAGGAGAGATGACCGTTTAGCACCTGTCATTGTCTCTCATGCTGAACGAGCCTCTGCGCGAGATCAGTCCCCAATTGTTTAATCTTTTAGCTAGTCAACTTGTCTTGTTTGTTTATCATATCTTTGTCTATTTAAAGACATGTACCATGAACTAATCTAATCAAGGAAACTCATTACATCCTTCTCATTCTCTCTCGCAATATGTTTCACACAACTCTCTCTTTTGATTAATTCTCATCTACACTCAACAAACTCTCATCTAATCTCTCATATAACTCTTAATTCTCACACTTCCTTGAGACAGTGTTCTGAGCTTGAAATGCAACTCTCTGTGGTAGTGGCTCGGTACAAATCTCTTCCTCATGATTACCTTCATCTGGTTCCAGGTTTCATTAGGAAAATCTCCAGCTCTTCTTCTTGCTGTAACCAAGTTATCCCACCAACTTAAAGCATACTCCTTGAACTCAGTAGGAACAAGTTTCATTTTATACTCTGCAGTGTAGTCTCTGCAATTGAACACGAGTTCAATCTTCTTTTCCCACTCTAAGTATTCTTCTGGATCAGCAGTGCCTTTAAACTCAGGAATTTTCAGTTTCAGACCACCAAGAGGATCACTGGTTTTTCGCCTTTCTTCCTGGTCACGCCTCCTTCTTCTAGTACCAATGGATCAGTTTGAATGGCTATAGTAACTTTCTGTAGCAGATCGATCTGAAGTCCTTCTAGGTCTCTCACGATCTGAGTGCACAACCTCAGCCCTGAAGTGTTCTAGTCTCTGATCCATCAAAGTAGTCATGCGTGCAGTCAAAGCATCAAGTAACAGTTGATCCATTCCATTATTCCTATTGTCCTCGTCTCCCATGGTTCCTGTTGAATTTTAAAGCACAAAACCAGTAAAAGAGATCATAGAAACAGAAAATAACAGAAAACACAGAAACTGAGACAGATTCAAAAACTTTTATGAAGAACCCTAATTTTTTTCTTAGCAATTTCGAAATCTTAATCAGATTATTTAGCAAGTTCAACACTTGTTCTAGACAGATATGACATTAACAAACAAGATTCTAACAAGATCTAGACTTTAGAACAGATCTGAGAACAGAATATGAAAAGTCTAAAAGTTGCAGAACTGGAAAAACACAACCTTTTGATGGAGATCTGCTCTGATACCACTTGATATGATCCTAGGTGTGAGGATCACGTCCCTGACTACTCTCCAACGGATTGTGATGATGAAACAAGATGTGGATTGAGTGATACTTCAAAGAGTTGCGGAATGACTCTTGGACTATCAAAGGTTTGCTTGCAAGGTAAGGATCAAAGATCCGAATAACACTTAAACAAGCTTTGATCAAACAAGATTCAGAGAGAATTTTTAATAGAAAAAGTGTTTGATGATTTTATTCATGATTTTCGTCCATAATATATAGGCAAGAAGTCTGTACATGCACAGCTTCTTGGAAACACACAAAATACTTAAAACAAAGGCTCCCTTGAAAACATAAATAAAGACCAAGTTTTAAATCCGAAAATAGACTAGAAAATAAGAGAAATGGCATGGTTTCATCAAGAGGCTATCGTATAAGTGTTGTGTCCAAGCCTCATTAAAAACCTTGTTTGGAAAACCCAATGGGACAAAACCAAACTAAGGAAAAGAGTGCAAGTCACAACACCTCTCTTGATGAATGTCTTAGACGGCTTGAATCACAACCAGAGTAGTTGGATAAGCACACTCTAGACTGCCCTGGATAGTGTATAAGAGTTTATGGAAAGCTTGATTGAATCTGGCTTGCTTGGATCTAGTCATTGGACCAACTGGTACTTCTAAGTCCTTGCCATTTGTTTCCTCAGGTTCAAGCTGCTCCATGGTTCTTTCTTCAACTTCCTTAAGCTCTGGTTCAAGCTGTTCCATATCTTTAGTTCCATTGCTTGTCAAGATCACATCAAGTAGATAGGGTTCGGTTTACCACTTCAGTTTGTCCATCCGTTTGAGGATGACAAGTTGTTGAGAAGAGTAGCTTGGTACCTAGCTTCTTCCACAAGGTTCTCCAGAAATGACTCAAGAACTTGGTATCCCTATCAGATACAATGGTCCTTGGTATCCCATGTAAGCGCACCACTTCTTTAAAGAACAAGTCTGCGGTTTGAGATGCATCATTGGACTTGTCACATGGTATGAAGTGAGCCATCTTTGAAAACCGGTCCACCACCACAAAGATTGAATCCTTGTGTCTTATCTTGGGCAAACCTAAGACAAAATCCATAGAAATATCCTCCCAAGGAGCATTAGGAATTGGTAAAGGTAAATATAAACCGTGAGGATGTGACCTGGACTTGGCTTTGTGGCAAGGAACACATCTAGCACAATGTCTCTCAACATCTCTCTTGAGGTGCGGCCAGAAGAAGTGCTCAGTTATAATTGCCAAGGTCTTGTCTACTCCAAAGTGACCCATAAGACCTCCACCGTGTGCTTCTTGAAGTATGAGGTCTCTCATGGAACCTTGAGGAATACACAACCGCTTGTCCCTAAATAGAAACCCTTCATGCAAGTGATAAGATTGGAAAGCTCCTTTCCCGCATGATTGGAAGGCTTCCTTCAGCTCCGGATCATCTTTGTACAGCTCCTTGATGTGCTCAAATCCTAGCACTTTAGCATCCATGGTAGTGATCAAAGCGTGCCTCCTTGACAAAGCATCAGCTACCACATTCTCTTTACCCTTCTTGTACTTGATTACATATGGAAAGGTCTCAATGAACTCCAACCACTTAGCATGTCTTCTCTTAAGTGAAGTCTGGCCTCTTAAGTGCTTGAGAGTTTCATGATCAGTATGGATAATGAACTCCTTGGACCTTAGGTAGTGTTGCCAAGTCTTCAAAGCTCTAACCAATGCATATAACTCCTTGTCATATGTAGGGTAGTTGAGAGTCGCTCCACTTAGTTTCTCACTGAAGAAGGCCACTGGTTTCTTCCTTTGATGTAGCACGGCTCCTATACCCACTGAGATTTTTACAGAGATCTCTACTCAGGATGTGTTTGTGTGTAATAAGAGAGTGTTTGATGATTGTAGAGAGAGAGATATTAAAAGAAGAGATTAAAAGACTTTGTAACCAGATTGAGAGACTAAGAGATTAAGAGAATAGAGATTAAAGACTAAGAGATTAAGAACAAGTATTAAGACTTTAGATTGATGAAGGAGGAGGGGGAAACCCCACTCTCTCTCTTAATGATACAAAACGAGTTCATAAGGCTTATATATGCCTCTTACAATGTTTTAATCACAAACCTAAATCCTAAGGCTGTAAGTAAAAGATAGAATGGAAGGCTATGATGAGATTAGACTGGTCTTGGATGTTCTGGTGCAAGCTGTAAAGGAAGGGGCGCCTGGTTTGAATGAATGGGTGAGATTGGCTCATTTTGAACTCATGGCCAAGATGAGATCGTGAGTGAATAAGGCTGTAAAGGTAAAGCCACTTTCCCTTTCCAGCCTGTCTCTTTGACCACTCTGATCCTTAAGGAATATTCCTTCTCTTCATAAATCTCCAACGGTCATATGTAAAGAAGTGAGCTGCACCCGGACCTTGCACATACCTTCTTTTCTCATGCCTTGTGATCCAAGTCTTTATTAGGGTTGTACCATCAAACCCTAATCCGTACATTCTTGTGCCCTATATTTGCACAAGACTTCTGACCTCTTAAAAGGTCTTGGGAAGATGATTTGGGTCGTCCTGATCCGTACTGGTCCGTACGGTGTCCGTACCGTCCGTACTGGTCGACCCTATCTTTGCACACTCGACCATCTTCTCTTAAACTCATCCATAACCTTCTCATGATCAGTCTAAGTCCCTCCTGGACTTAACTTCACACTGATAGATACTTTAGGATCTTCCTAAAGCTTCAATGAACTCTTAGAGCTAGAACCTGAAGCTTGCCCTATTTATGTACAAGCCTCATTTCTACTCTTCAGTTCAACACTCCCCCTCAAGCTTGACTCTATGATCCTAAGTCAAGCTTGGAACCTTGAAGAGTCTCCCTCATTAAAAACCTTGCAAAGAAAATCCTATGGGACAAAACCTTGCAAGGAAAAGAGTAGAGATCTCCAAGGCCTAGGGATTGGCCAGTGAGTCTTTGTGCCTTACCAACAATGTAAGGGACACAAAGACTCTGGATCATGGCCCTCATGTGATGCAAGATAGAACACCACCTCTCTTGCTCATCACTGATCACTTCTTGTACTCAACGTGAGCTGATCTCGGTCTCTCCTTCTTTTACTCAACCTGTTGTTGTGTTTAAGAGTTCGGACCTCTTGATCTTATTCTCATTGTGTATCAACACCAACTGAACCTTGGTTCCTTCTTCTTCAAGAGATCACATCTTGCTTGAACTATGTGAGTATGTCTCAGCTTCTCTCCAATCACCTCAACTCTAGAGGCCGCCTTGGAGATTACTTCTTCATTCTCACAAAACTTCTTCACTAGGTTGTCTTCTCTTCTTGAATAATTCCCCAAAGGCTCTCAGATCATGTAAGCTTCAATCTCTCTCAAGCTTAACCATGTGGAACAAGTCAAGCTTAGGAGAATAGCTTTCATGATCTGACCATTTCTCCATTACAGCATCTTCTGAACTTGTACTCTTCATGGGATGCTCCTGAACTCCGCAGCTAACTCTTCAGTCAACTCACACTAGAAGTCGCATTTGATAGAGAAGTCTTCATCTTCTCACAACCAAGAATGTTCTGAACATTCATTCTCTTGCCTAGACACATCACTGCCTATGACTTTCTTCACATCACTTATCAAGCTCTCATCACTCAACATATGATTACTTGCTTCAGAATCCGTGGTGATGAGTTTGTTGGATGTGGATACTTTGGCAGGAGCACCCAGACTCTGGGTCGTAGCCAAAGTATACACATGCAAGACAAACTCATCCCATTCCTTCTTTCTGTCTCCCCCTCTCAATTAGCTTCACGGCTTCTTCTTAGAAAGGCTGGGAGGCAACTAGAACTTCTTTAACCACCAATGAGGCTGATCACCTCAACAAACTCAACTTGTCCTCTTCATAGACCCTGGTTTGGGTCTCCCCCTCTCAACAGCCTTCACAGCCTCTTTAGAGAAGCTAGGAGACGACCAGGAACACTTCAGTGAGGCGCCAAGCAATGGTACCTGATACATTATCCCAAAGATGCATCAGTACTTATCAAGAAACAAGAATGCATCACACTGATGCTTTATACTTCAATCAACACAATTTTCAGTCAATCAACACAAGTTTAATATCTTTTCAAGCACAATCAGTGAATAAGATGGATAAATTGTATCGTAAAGATTTTAAAGAGTATATGATTCTTCCCTTTTGTTTTAGTGAGTTTCCAAACTCGACCAGTGCACCATCTTCATGGCATCAACAGCTTCTTGGACTACAGTGTGAATCCTTCAGCTTCATGCTTCTCATGAGCCCTCATACACACAGCTCCGGCTGATGATCCTTTGTAGAAGCCTTTGCACACACTTGATAGGCCATGAACTTTGCTCTTTACACCATCCCCCCTCAAGCTTAGTTTCCGAGACTTAGATTTGGAACTAAGCTTGTGTATGGCCTAAGGAATTTCAGGGCCTTAAGACCACCAGTCTCAACAGACTTTAGTGATGGTCTAGATCTTGTGATTTACTCTCTTCCTTATATTAGGAACTAGGGTGTTTGAATCACCATAGAGAGGTCACAAGACAAGCTCTCATTGCATAATATCCCAAACTACACTTCCTGTAGGCTTTTGGACTAGACATGTCCTTTGGTATTATGCAATGGCATTCTCTCATTGCTATCAATCACACTACACTTCCTGTAGTTTATGAATTGATACATCCAGTGATGATATGCAATGGAACTAGACCTTAGTCTTTACACTCCTTGTTGTTGGCGAATTGATGCTATACACCTTTATGTATACCTGACATCACCACAACTCAATGCAAGATTAGATCTTCCCATTGGGTTCAAACAAAGATTTTTTATATCTTGTTTGATCACCAATGAGACACTAGCAATGATCTTGAAACAAGCTAATCACAAGAACAAGATCAAGCCCTTTTTCAATCTCTAAAATGGCAATGTATGCTTTCAACAATACACTGACACTTTTAGGCTCAAAAAAAAAATGCAATAATATATGAATGCAACAACTTAAACAATACTATATGCATGCACAGGTTCAATCCGAGAGCTACTTGGAGCTATGCACACCAGTTCCAATCAAAACCAAATGATGCAAGCAACCTAGATAATTTCTAAATGATGCAAGACAATCAATTGATGGATTAAACAAAGGCAATAGAACCAGTATGCATCCGGATTGAACTTAAGATTAAATGAGACAAGAATAAGAATGCAAAACAGTTTATCTATCATGATGCATCAGAGAACACTTCTCAATTTTGCAATGCACCCATGATGATTTCAAGCTAAAGAAATACAAAAGACAATGCAATAAACAAGACATGAGATCCTGGGACTAAAAACAGAAACAGATATGCATATAAAGCAATAGAAACAGGTTTACTCCCTTGTATAAATAGTGAGGAATGGCTGCTCTTCACACGCCACTTGAATCCTTCACTTCCTGAAGCTTAACAGCTCCTTCTCTTACCATTGCACTGAGGAGATACCTCAGATCACTCAACAAGCACTTCACTGGTTGCTTGTGAGTGTCTTTCTTCTTCCCTCCACTTCGGCTAGATCACGCATGATCAGCTTGCAATGGCCTTTCAACTACACTACCATTGTACTGAGGAGATACCTCAGCCTCCTCTACAAGTACCTCAATGGTTGCTTGTGAGTGACCTTCTTCTTCCCTCTACTTCGGCTAGATCACTCATGATCAGCTTACAATGGCCTTGAGTTCTACACTCCATTGCACACACAATGGGAAAGGTCTTTATCATTCAACTTGGGTTGGTGATGAACTGTGAACACTTCTTGTGAACCTGAAACAACACTCAAACTCCAACCAAGATCAGACACACTTGCATTGGTATCAATCCTTGATTAATCATCAAGGTTGATCACCAATGTTACAAGCATTGCGCAAGACTGAGACAAGCATGAGCAAGTTCACATCTTTGCAAGCTTTCTCTCTAAGTACAAGCAAGATCACCACAGATTCAATGCAAGATACTTAGGCAATTTGACTTCTGCCTTAACTGCATCTTTGACATAAATCAAAGTGCATCAACCTAAGGCAGCAACACCAATGCCTTTAAAAGCACTACAAGCGATTAAACTAGATACAATTCAAGTTATAATCCTTGCAAGAAACTCCTCTAAGCAAAAGAATGATCTTAACATGATCATTTCAATTTACTTAGACTTTCTTTAAGTTCCTTTACTCAGCTATTAGACATGAATCTAATGCTTCAATGTAAGGTAACTTCTAGACAGTATGCATCCTCTTTAAAGAACCTTTAGCTTTAAAGTCCATGCATACTAGTCTTCTCAATAAAATGCAATAGCTACTGATTTGTTTCAATTCATGTATGCAAGCATATTTAATTACACAGGCACCATTAAGAACCAAAGCTATCCATTTTAAACAAATCAATCATCAACACACTACACAATAAGGATCCTGGGACAGATACAACACAAAACAATCCATGTTGCAATCTTTCAACAGTCCACAGGTTAACAAAGACACCACAATACACAACCAGATCATAAAGGCACAAGCTTTAACTAAGGGAGAGAGGTTTAGCTTACAAACAAGGAACTAGTGCTAGTTCCTTGAACCTCCAAAGTAATCAACATCACAGATGACCTTTCTCCCTGATCTCATCATGCCAAAGAACCCTCCTTTCTTCATGTTTGAGTCGCCACACCAGTTGCAAGATGAAAGCTTCCTTCTTGAATGGTTTCTTCTTGGACAGGAACCGGGAATGGCTTGGAAATGCTTCCACTGGCCTTCCTTCTTCTGGCGGACATGAGGGAGTAGTAAATGACCAAGACAAGCTTCTGGGTACCATGGATGACGACATCTTCTTCTTGAAGAGGTTGAACAGCCGGCTGAACCAGAAAGCTTCATCTTTACTAGAACCGGCAAGGGAGAGAGCTTGTGCTGTGAGCGGAAGCTGGAACCAAGTTCTAAAGAACCTGGCTCTGATACCATGAGATTTTTACAGAGATCTCTACTCAGGATGTGTTTGTGTGTAATAAGAGAGTGTTTGATGATTGTAGAGAGAGAGATATTAAAAGAAGAGATTAAAAGACTTTGTAACCAGATTGAGAGACTAAGAGATTAAGAGAATAGAGATTAAAGACTAAGAGATTAAGAACAAGTATTAAGACTTTTGATTGATGAAGGAGGAGGGGGAAACCCCACTCTCTCTCTTAATGATACAAAACGAGTTCATAAGGCTTATATATGCCTCTTACAATGTTTTAATCACAAACCTAAATCCTAAGGCTGTAAGTAAAAGATAGAATGGAAGGCTATGATGAGATTAGACTGGTCTTGGATGTTCTGGTGCAAGCTGTAAAGGAAGGGGCGCCTGGTTTGAATGAATGGGTGAGATTGGCTCATTTTGAACTCATGGCCAAGATGAGATCGTGAGTGAATAAGGCTGTAAAGGTAAAGCCACTTTCCCTTTCCAGCCTGTCTCTTTGACCACTCTGATCCTTAAGGAATATTCCTTCTCTTCATAAATCTCCAACGGTCATATGTAAAGAAGTGAGCTGCACCCGGACCTTGCACATACCTTCTTTTCTCATGCCTTGTGATCCAAGTCTTTATTAGGGTTGTACCATCAAACCCTAATCCGTACATTCTTGTGCCCTATATTTGCACAAGACTTCTGACCTCTTAAAAGGTCTTGGGAAGATGATTTGGGTCGTCCTGATCCGTACTGGTCCGTACGGCGTCCGTACCGTCCGTACTGGTCGACCCTATCTTTGCACACTCGACCATCTTCTCTTAAACTCATCCATAACCTTCTCATGATCAGTCTAAGTCCCTCCTGGACTTAACTTCACACTGATAGATACTTTAGGATCTTCCTAAAGCTTCAATGAACTCTTAGAGCTAGAACCTGAAGCTTGCCCTATTTATGTACAAGCCTCATTTCTACTCTTCAGTTCAACACCCACTCCTGATGCATCACACTCTACTTCAAACATCTCGTCAAAGTCAGGTAGAGCTAGCACTGGTGCGTGAGTTAGCTTGTACTTCAAGGCATTGAAAGCAGCTTCTTGTAGCTCTCCCCATGAGAAAGCAACATTCTTCTTGATCACAGCAGTCAATGGAGCAGCTATGGTGCTGAAATCCCTAACAAAGCGCCTGTAGAAACTAGCCAGACCATGGAAGCTCCTAACATGTGCAATAGACGTTGGAAGAGGCCACTCTTGTATGGCTTTGATCTTCTCCTCATCCACTTGTAGACCCTGTTTACTCACTACAAAGCCTAAGAAAACAAGCTGGTCAGTACAAAATGTGCACTTCTTTAGGTATTGACATGAAGACATAAAGATAAGAGATACATGAAGAAGATGCATTATTGGCGAGTTAGGTCATGTGATCAGTATAGCTTGAGAAGCAAGCTATTCCGTACAAGCCTTGAACCTTAAGCAAGCAATGTAACCTAGCTTGGTGTCGAGGGCAAGACATCGATTTAAATCAACCTGAAGAAGACACAAGAAGCTGTGAGAGCCGTTGGAGTCTTTGACAAACAAGGAGGATTTAAATATAGTAAAGATCACATGATCTACTTATGGAGGAGACCGTTCATGACCAGTCACTTTCACTCCTCTTTGCAACTTCATTCTTTAATAGTATTTCTCTTGTCTTGTTGTATCTCTGATTGTCTTTAAATATTGTAACCATTGCACATAATCAAATCAAGGGAAATAGTTCTCTCTTCTTTACTCTCACTCTCTCTCAAATCGTCACTCTCTCTCTCTCTCTATCTCTCACTTGTTCTTGTGTTCTTCACTCTGTTCTTGATATTTCTAACATGGTATCAGAGCTATAAGCTCCTGATTACCTTTCTCTTCCGCAACATCACTCTGTTTACTTATTCTCTACTGATTTTCTGTCTCATTTTCTCACTTTACTCTCCAGATTTCTTTTACCCAGTGGGTAATAAATCTGTGTTCTTGAGTGTTCTTGAGTGTTCTTGATTTTTTTCTTCACTTTTCTGAGTTGTGCTCACTCTGTTCTGTCCCTATATTTATTTCTTGAGAGTTTATCTGTTGTGGACTTGATTCCTTTCAGTTCTAGAATTTATTTCTCTCAAACTCAGCCTTGGAAATTAAATATTTCTTGGCGCCAAGCTTGAAGGATGGAGAGCTACAACCATGTGAAGATTCCAGTTACACTTAAGGGACCAGGAAACTACATAACCTGGTCTAGGATGACCATGACAGCCCTTGGAGGAAGAGGACTTTGGCAGCATGTGACTTCAAGCTCAGCTCCAAAGCAAATCACCCAAGGAGAAGATGGCAAGGAGATTGTAGTGGTAGATGAAGGCAAATGGGCTCAGGAAGATCTCATGGTGCTGTCTATCTTGCATAGCTCCCTTGATGGTCCACTTATGGACACTTACTGTCACTGCACAACTCCAAAACAGTTGTGGGACACCTTGTGATATAGGCACAAAGAGGGCCACAAAGAGGGCCTTGCTCAAGCTGGTTGGATAGGGGTGAGGATCAATGAACCGGTTGCTAATGAAGTGGAGTGAGATGGAAGGATCTGATGTAGAGGATGGTTTGAGTGATGGATCCGGTTGTATTGAGACTCACAAAGACACCAATGGAGATGAGAAACACCACTTGGTCGTATAACCAACTTGATGATTCAATGGATGGCAAATGGGATAGATGTGGATATGGATCTAAGTTGCTTGTTCGAATAAACAACTCAACAAAGACAAAGAGATGGTTTGATGTGGTGAGGTTTTGATTGATTCACACAACCAAAGGATGGATCGAAGTGTAACCACAAGTTCTATGATGAGGAACTTGATATAACACGATTTTGCTCTCAAGAATGCTTCTCACAAACTCTCAAAAGGCTTAGTAGTTGCTAGGGGCAAACTGACTCATATATTTCATAAAGGTTGAAAGATACATGACTTCTTATAAGGGACTTATATAGTGTCCAATGCAGTTGTGCCCTTCTAGGGGTCTTGAAGCAAAAACAATACAAAGACTCGATCTAGGACTTAAGAAAGCATAGGCTAAACAATGCCTGACTCAACGAAATGAAATAAAAGAAATAAAATGTCTCAAGACCCTGCAAGATAAACCATAGGATATAAATCATAATGTAAATGGACTTACCTTACTTACCTTGATGCGGATGAGATTTGAAAAGAAAGTAGCCGTTGGAGAGGAGCCTCTTTTGATCTTGTGAGGTGATGTCGTTTGAAGGCTTGCTCTTCTCTTCTCAATGCTCACCGTTTCACTTAGGCGTGATGACAAATAAGGAAACCATTCCTTTGTGAGGAAGAATGGACCATATATTATCATCATCCTTTGGACCAACTTGTATAACATAAGCTTCATCTTTATTAGCTTCCCCTCCGGTTATAGTGAATTGATCCATGCGGTTTGTGATGGCTTCTAGCTTGGTGTTGATGTTGCTCTTGATGAGAAGAACTTCTATGGCTTTGTTAAAGCTGGCAGTAACACCTCTAGTTCCTGATCTTGTCCTTGGAGCTTGTCTAAGTGTGGGGATGTTGATGTCTGGTTCTATGTCCTCATCATTCTCTCCCTCTTGAGAAGGTTCTGACCTCAGAACAGTTTCATCTGCATGAAAGTAAGATAAATCTGACAAAAAAAAAAAGATAAATCTGACACATTGAAAGTAGAAGAAACATTAAACTCAACCGGCGGCTCCAATTGATAGGCATTGTCATTGATCTTCTTCAACCTCAGAACAGTTGAATGGGCCATCTCCTCTTGGTGAGAGCTTGGACTTCCTTTGCTTTGGGAACCTCTCGGACCTCATATGTAACCAAACCCAATCTCCTGGTTCAAATGAAACCTCCTTTCTTCCCTTGTCACCTTGCTTCTTGTTTTGCTCATTTTGCTTCTCTAGGTTCTCCTTAACCTTCTGGTGGATTTTCTTCATAAGTTCAGCCTTAGTCTCACCATCAGTACTCACCATTTGATCCTTTTGGGGTAGAATAGGAGAGAGATCTAAAGGAGTCATTGGCTTAAAACCATACACAATCTCAAAAGGTGAAAGTTTAGTAGCTGAATGAGGAACTCTATTATAAGCAAATTCAATGAAAGGTAAACAACCAAGCCAATTCCTCAAGTTCTTACCAACCGTGGCTCTCAAGAGAGTGGATAGAGTGCGGTTAACAACCTCAGTTTGCCCATCAGTTTGAGGATGGCAAGTGGTAGAGAACAAGAGCTTGGTACCCAACTTCCTCCAAATGGTCCTCCAAAAGTGGCTCAAGAACTTTGTGTCCCTGTCAGAAACAATAGTTCTAGGAATACCATGAAGCTTAACCACTTCCTTAAAGAATAAATCAGCAGTTTGAGTAGCATCATTAGTCTTATTGCAAGGAATAAAATGAGCCATCTTAGAAAACCTGTCCACCACAACAAAGATGGAGTCCTTGTTCCTGATCTTTGGCAAACCTAAAACAAAATCCATGGAAATATCTACCCAAGGTAGGTCAGGAATAGGTAAAGGAATGTAAAGACCATGAGGATGTAACCTGGATTTAGCTTTGAGACAAACAATGCATCTTGCGCATAGCTTCTCAACATCTCTTCTCAAGTGTGGCCAGTAGAAGTGTTCTGCCGCTATACTTAAGGTTTTGTCACGCCCAAAGTGTCCCATAAGTCCACCACCCATGTGCTTCTCTCAAGATCAAGTCTCGCATGGAACCTTGTGGGATACACAACCTCTTATCCTTAAATAGAAACTCATCATGCTGATAGAAGGATCCAAATGCGGCTTGCTTGCACTGCTTGTAGATGTCTCCAAAGTCTGGATCTTCTTGGTACTGCTCTTTGATGTGTTCAAACCCATTACCTTGGCTTCCATCAAAGATATAAGCGCATGCCTTCTTGACAAAGCATCAGCTACAATGTTCTCCTTTCCTTTCTTGTACTTGATGATATAAGGAAAAGATTCCACAAACTCTAGCCACCTTGCGTGCCTCTTCTTCAAGGTAGTTTGTCCTCTCAAATACTTGAGTGTCTCGTGGTCAGTGTGGATCACAAACTCCTTAGAGAGTAGATAGTGCTGCCAAGTCTCCAATGACCTCACTAGTGCATATAACTCTTTATCATAGGTAGGATAGTTGAGTGTAGCTCCATGTAACTTCTCACTGAAGAATGCTACTGGCTTTCCTCCTTGAGTCAACACTGCTCCAATACCTGTCCCTGATGCATCACATTCAATCTCAAAAGTTTTGTTAAAATCAGGTAAGACTAAAACAGGAGCATTAGTTAAACTATCTTTGAGGTTTTGAAAAGCCTCATCCTGTTCACTTCCCCATTTGAAAGCCACATCTTTCTTGATTACTGAAGTTAATGGGGCTGCTATGGTGCTGAAGTCTCAGACAAATCTTCTATAGAAGCTTGCTAGCCCATGGAAACTCCTCACATGACCTATTGTAGTTGGCGTGGGCCACTCTTGTACTGCTTTGATCTTCTCTTCATCCACCTTTAGACCCTGTGAACTAACAACAAAGCCTAGGAAAACTAGTTGATCAGTGCAAAAGGTACATTTCTTGAGATTAGCATAGAGATGCTCTTGGCGCAAGGTTTCCAAAACCTTTTCAAGATGAATAAGATGATCTTCTAAGCTGTTGCTATAGACTAAGATGTCATCAAAGTATACAACTACAAACTTACAGATGTACTCCCTTAGAACATGGTTCATGAGGCGCATGAAAGTGCTTGGAGCATTGGTAAGACCAAATGGCATGACTAGCCATTCATAGAGACCTCTCTTGGTCTTGAAAGCAGTCTTCCACTCATCTCCTTCTTTCATTCTTACCTGGTGATAACCACTCTTCAAATCTATCTTTGAGAAGATAGTGGCACCACTGAGTTCATCTAGCATGTCATCTAGTCGTGGGATTGGATGTCTATACTTGATGGTGATGTTGTTTATGGCTCGGCAATCAACACACATCCTCCAAGTCCCATCTTTCTTTGGCACTAGAAGAACTGGAACTGCACAAGGACTTAGACTTTCTCTTATGTATCCCTTGTCCATCAAGTCTTGCACTTGTCTCTCCAATTCTTTGGCTTCCTCCGGATTGACTCTATAGGCTGGTCGGTTTGGTAATGGAGCTCCTGGTACTAGATCAATCTGGTGTTCTATTCCTCTTATTGGTG
Source organism: Raphanus sativus (assembly GCF_000801105.2). Taxonomy (NCBI): domain Eukaryota; kingdom Viridiplantae; phylum Streptophyta; class Magnoliopsida; order Brassicales; family Brassicaceae; genus Raphanus; species Raphanus sativus. The sequence continues at coordinate 2,503 of NW_026615530.1, read as the reverse complement.
GTAAACCAGCAGGAATATCTTCTGGAAAGATATCAGGGAACTTCTCAAGTAGTTGCACAACTTCTGGTGGGAGTTCTTGATCTTTATAATCTGTCAAAACACCTTCCTTAAAGATCATTAGTAGCACCTGTGTTTTGTTTTCTAAAGATTTTAAAACTTTAGATGGACTAATATAGAGATTAGTCTTACTTACCTTGTTTCCTTTGCTCATATCCTTTTGCAAGTCAAAGACTTGTTGTGGGGTTAAAGGAGCTAGGTTGTGCTTGCGGTTGTTGTGAGTGAAACTATAGTAGTTGGTGCGTCCATTGTGTATGGTCTCCTTATCAAATTGCCAAGGCCTGCCAAGCAAAAGATGACCAGCTTGCATAGGAACCACATCACAAATTACCTTGTCAGCATATCGACCTATGCTGAAAGAAACTTCCACTTGTTCACCAATCTTTAGCTCGGTTTCATCATTTAACCACTTCAATCTATAAGGTCTTGGATGTGTGGTTGTCTTGAGACCTAGCTTATCAACCAAATACTTGCTAGCAACATTAGTACATGAACCACCATCAATGATCAAGCTACATACCTTAGATTCAATGGTGCATCTTGTATGAAAGATGTTCTCCCTTTGAATAGTTTCTGGTTCGAACATTGCACTAAGTACTCTTCTTGTCACAAGTATCTCTCCCTCATCTGGATAATCAGTGATCTCCTCATCAGTAGCGTCCGCTTCTTCTTCTTCTTGAGTCTCATATCCTCCATCTTCTCTAAGGATCATGACTCTTTGATTAGGACAATCTCTTGCATAATGTCCCTTACCTTGGCACTTGTAGCAAGTGATGTCTCGGTTTCTAGGTGCACTAGGCTTGCTTTGTTCAGCCTTGTTGCCCTTAGATGCATCAGTAGTGGAGTTCTTCTTGAACCGGCTCTCAACCTCAATGGACTTGCCCTTGTCATTTCTTTGAGCTGGTGGAGTCCAAGTGTTCTTACTTCTACTTGTAGCTGCGGTTTTTGCGCTTGATGTGTTGCTCTGCTTGGATAGCAAAGTGGATTAGATCATGGAAGTGCTCATAGTTTCTGTCTCTCCACCTTTCTTGTTATCCTATCTTGAAGTCCATCCAAGAATTGTGCCATCAAGGTTTCCTCAGAGTCTTGAACTTCTAAGCGGTTCCTCATAGCATCAAACTCTTCATAGTACTCCTCAACTGACTTGGATCCTTGAGTGAGCTTCCTGAACCTCTTTTGCAAGTCACGGTAGTAGTAACTTGGCACATATCTTCTCCTCAGCATGGCTCTCATGTCATCCCAAAGAGCAATGGGTGCACGCCTTAGCCTTCTCCTCTCGGATAGCTCTCGATCCCACCATGTCAAGGCGGTTTCAGTGAGCTGAGCAGCAGCTAGAGAGACCTTCCTTAGCTCGGAGTAATGGTAATAGTCGAAAGATGTACTCCATGCGTGTCTCCCAATCAATGTAGGCATCAGGATTAACTTTTCCAGCAAAGGTTGGTGGCGTGAGCTTCAAGTCCTTGCCTCCTTGCCATTGATCATGCTCTTGATCATGACCTCTTCCTCGGTTCTTCCTCTATCTCTAGCATTTCTTCTAGGAGGGGGTCTTTGTTTCTTCTTCTTCTAGACTCGGCATGTCACTATCCGAATCATCCTCAGCTCGGGGGTTGTCTTGTTGTTGTTGTTGTTGTTGTTGTTGTTGTTGTTGTTGTTGTGGTTGCTGGTCTGGGGGTTGTTGTTTGCTCCTTGAGCCGGTTGGTTGGCTCGAGCTTGTTGCCCTTGCTCTAGGCGAGTCATCCTTTCACTGATGGATTGCATTGCAACTAGGAGTTGAGCCATAGTAGTTGCGGTATCAGCTGAAGTTGAGCTAGTGTCTCCCATGTCTTAACCTGAAAAGAGTTTCAAGATCAGTGAAGTTATCAAAGAAATAAAACTACAATGAAATGCAAAAGGGTCGAGATATAAAACTATATGATAGCAAAGAGTATGCAAAAAGAAAGAAATCTCGAAATGCAAATTGCCTTGTTCTAAAGATGGAAAGATGATATGCGATGGAGCTATACTAGGAAACTCGAAATGCAACAATCACAAAAACAGAAATCTTTTGGGTTTTTTGGGATTTTCGGATCAAACATAAAACAAAACAAACTTTTTATTTTCTTTTCGATTTATATGAAACAAAACAACTATAAGCTTATCAATGGTGAAACACAAGAACTAAAAAGAAAAATAAAATTTTATGGGTTTTTTCTTTATCAAAACTAACCGATCTATCTAAAGAGAAAAAGAAAACCTGATTTGGAGCGTTTAAGCTCTGATACCAAAATGATATAGGCACAAAGAGGGCCTTGCTCAAGCTGGTTGGATAGGGGTGAGGATCAATGAACCGGTTGCTAATGAAGTGGAGTGAGATGGAAGATCTGATGTAGAGGATGGTATGAGTGATGGATCCGGTTGTATTGAGACTCGCAAGACACCAATGGAGATGAGAAACACCACTTGGTCG